>NC_142945.1:6722796-6725296 GCF_046866305.1 Octopus bimaculoides | reverse complement strand
AACAGTGATTCCCAAGGTGGGCGATACTGCCCCCTTGGGTACGGTGGAAAGATCCAGGGTGGGGCCATTCAAGAAATGTAGGGCGATAATGAGGCGGTCAAAAGGGGGCGATGGGTTTGTAAACAGCAAAATAATGGGTTAATTATGTTAAGTTTTTACGTTAATTATGGCTTACTTGCATATTAATTACGGTTGTTTTGAATTTGCTTCAGGAAGTAGTCTATGTTTGTGGTGGTGAGTGTGCGGAGGGATGCCAAGGGGGCGGAGGGTATACCAAGGGGGCGGAGGGTATGCCAAAGGGGCGGAGGGTATGCCAAGGGGGAGGAGGGTATGCCAAGGGGGCGGAGGGTATGCCAAGGGGGTGGTATCCCGTAATAGTTTGGGAACCACTGGCTTAAAATATTTAAAGATGATAAACCAGAATGGTATCAATAAAAGAACAAGGAAACAATGCATCGTAATTAACATCATCATCATCATCATTGTCGTCGTCAATGTGTTTTGCTTCCGTTTTTCCATGGGTGTATGGGTTAGGCGACTTTTCTGGAGTAGCGTTTTGCGGCCGGATGCTTCTTCCTGTCGCCGATACATTTAATCACCTCTTACGCCACGCAGAGACACATTACAACTATTCTAAAATCGGCATAAACACAGCAATTTAATCGCATATATGTCTATTTATTTGTATGTACATATAATCATAATCATAATAATAATAATAATAACAATAACAATAATTTATGCTTAAACATCACCATACAGTCATTGACAAAAATGATGTATCCACAAATATAAGGATTCAGAACTGAAATTAGAAGAAGTTATTAAATAGAAGCTAAAATTGAATAACTTTAAAATTGAAAATAAATAAGAAGAAAACAACAACAACAAATATACAGAAAAGTATAAAATTCATCGGAAAAATATCGAATGAAAACCGATCCTCATATTAACAGCTTTCTATATGCGTGTTTGGTTTTGTTATACATACATGCATGCTTGCATACCAGCATACAAATATATACAGGCATACATACATACATACATATACCATATATATGTGTGTATATATATATGTGTATATATGTATATATATATATATATATACATACATACATATATATATATATATATATATATATATATATATATATATACACGCATGTAAATATGGATGTATACGTTTGTGCTTGTGCTTGTGTACGCATGTATGTGTAGTTATAAATATGTATGTATATAGGTATATATATGTATATACACAACAAGCATTTTGTATATATATATATATTCATTAAACAGGCACACTTGCGTTAAATAAATTCTCCTTCACTTTTGCTATATATATATATATATATATATATATATATATATATATATATATATATATATATATATATAAGTTAGTTTAGTGTTGTCTATACATATATTCACATATAAATATGCATACACGCGCATGCTTATTTATAAGTATAATTACAAATTTATATACCTTTATACACTCATACATATCTATAAATACATACATACATATATATATATATATATATATATATATATATATATATATATATATATATATATATATATATATATATATATATATATATATATATATATACAGATATATGTGTATATATATATGCATACATTTATATATACATACTTATATATATAAATGTATATATATATATATGTATATATATGTATATATATTTATATATGTATGTATGTGTGTAGTATGCATGTGTACAAACGTTATAGCGCAGATGCGTAACGCACACATAATTTAAGCATTGCTTTCATATGTTCTACTTTAACTAATTTCAATACAAATATACATTCTATTTTAGTTTCTATTGAACATTTTATACATTTTCTATGTTATTAACGAAAGAAAAATTAAAATATAACGGAGTATATTTATTCAATATTAAAACTGACGCCATTTTCTTGTACAATTTTGTTTCTTGTACATTATATAGTTAAGAAAAAAAAACCTATTTTGAAGGTTTTTAACATTTTGATTAATATTAATAATAGTAATATTATTATTATTATTATTATTATTATTATTATTATTATTATTATTATTATTATTATTATTATTATTCATTATAACAATAATAATAATAATAATAATAATAATAATAATAACTACTGGGTACTGCACACATTCTACGCAAAACACTTTCAATACAGTAAACATCAGAGCACCACAGCAAACCACAGCACATACCCAAGGCGCACAGAGCTGCGCTCGGTAGTGAAGTGAAAGCACGTTATAAAAATAAAACTACTGAATAATAATAATAATAATAATAATAGTTACCATTATTATTATATGAAAACTCACAGCTTATTTTTGCTGGGTATAATGGAATGTGTGAGCTATCCACAGCCAGCAGACTAAGATGAAACTTGTCCACTTGTCATGCTTCTTGAATTCTTGCAGTTCCAAGCAATGCTGATGTTTGCGGGTGTTCCACCTTCACCTTGCACC
>NC_142945.1:6697796-6712796 GCF_046866305.1 Octopus bimaculoides | reverse complement strand
TGTGTGTGTGTTCGTGTAAGTATGTACGTGTGTATGTATGCACGTATAATCGTATGTATGAATGTATGCACACACACATATATGTATGTATGTCGCCAACATTTTCTAATCCTTCCTCCTCTCATTGTTCTACTACTACTACTACTACTACTTTGCTTCTTGAAGTGGGGAAAATTTAATTGTACATTAGTAAGACACGAGGACTCGGAAGGGAAGTGGGGAGAGGAGAGGAGTTAATTCTTTGAGAATGCAAATCTTTTCCATTGTAAAGTCTCAACGTGAGGAGATGAAAGGACATACGTGAGAACGCATCAGAATTG
Source organism: Octopus bimaculoides (assembly GCF_046866305.1). Lineage (NCBI taxonomy): Eukaryota > Metazoa > Mollusca > Cephalopoda > Octopoda > Octopodidae > Octopus > Octopus bimaculoides. The sequence goes on along the minus strand of NC_142945.1, from coordinate 6,712,476 downwards.
GTGATTTAAAATTTTGTGTAAGATTGGTAAGTACTAATGGCTCTCTGTGTGATTGACCTTCACTGGACAGGGATATGACTAGGGATTTTATGATTAACGATTGATCGAAATGAGAGTAGTTTGAAAAAAGAAAAATAGAAAAAAGATGTATAATTGAAAAAAAAAAAAATTAGTGTACAAATAAAAATGGAATTAATAAATAATAATAATAATAATAATAATAATAATAATAATAATAATAATAATAATAATACCTCGTTGTCAGCTGGGCATGCTATGTCTTTGATTCAGCATACCGAGAAGAAGAAAACGCTATGCTGGATCATAGACACAGCCTGCCCAGCTGACAACGAGGTATGTGATAAGGAAGAAAGAAAAGTCGAGAGATATGTCAGGTTAGCTTAGGAGGTTAAGCAGTTGTGGTCGATGCATAAGGTAGCAGCAGTACCAATAATTGTCGGATGTCACTAAAAGAAGAAAAAGAAGAAAAAGAAAAAAAAGAAGGAAGAAAGAAGAATGAGAAAGAAGAGAAGAGGAAAAGAAGAAGAAGAAGAAGAAGAAGAAGAAGAAGAAGAAGAAGAAGAAGAAGAAGAAGAACTAACAATATTGCTGCTGCTGCTACTGCTGCTGCTACTGCTGCTGCTACTGCTGCTGCTACTGCTGCTGCTACAGCCGCTTTCCCATCTTCATCTATGCTAAATTGCCTTTGGGAATGCGATTTGGCAATTTCAAAGATTTCGAAAATCGAAAATATTGTCTGGTTTAGTGTGTATTTATATGTATGTATGTATGTATGTATGTATGTATGTATGTATGTATCTGTCTGTCTGTGTCTATCTCTCTGTCTATCTATCTATCTGTCTATCTATCTACGGCCAAATAGTTAGGGCGGAGGATTGCAATCGTCGTGGTCGGGCCCCAGCTATCTTTCAATAAACGATCCTCCGATGTCGTCCATATACAAGCCACACATACCTGACCGCTACCTCCATATCCTAGCACTACAGCTGGCACCACCGCCTCCACCGCCTCCACCATACCACCATCATTGCTACTTCTATCGCCAACACTAATCTATGTACCCATCATCTCCAATCACCACCACTACTCCTATACTCCACCACCGCCACCCTCCAACACCAGCACGACAGCGGCAACGCCACCCCCTTCTCCATATCGATATTAGTCGTGTTATACACTGGAACATATTTTTCTCAGGAATAATCGATTACATCGATCGAAGTACATTTTTTTTTCTCATCGTCTGTTGCTATTTTATCGATTCCGCGCCGAACACACACCAAAGTAGAGATGGATGGGCGTTGAACACCTAAACTGCAAAGACCAAGGTAAATAAAGAAGGGGAAAAAATTCTTGAAGGCGGTGCTCCAACATGGTCGCAGACTAATATTTGAAACAAAAGAACAAAAGGATAAATGTGGTCAAAATAACAAGGTATTTTATACAACGCTCAACCGATTCTGATGGTCGCAGAACATAAAATATCCATCCCTCCACAAAAAAAAAAATATATATATATATAAAAGGGATTTCTCATTCCCTTTTACTTCGGAGCAGTTCTTCCCAAACAGAACCCTTAAGTGGGGTACGTCAGTACGCAGAAACATTTTTAAAGATATAATTTTAGTCTTTTAAACATCCGCATTGATGCTTAAGCGCCTTTGAAAACATAAACGTAATATTCATCATTTTGATTACACAAATGTGTAATTAATTATACAAGATAAGCAATAGGTTATATATACGAGGTCTGATCAAACTGTATTGGAACTGTTGCTATGGTAACGGAGGCAAAGCATGCAAAGTAAAGCCGCTTGGTACAGATTGACTATGATATCTGTCACGCACGTGCACTAAGTTATAACGTTTTCGCTCACTTGTGTTCTTTATAGCAGTGCTTGAAAGTAAAGTGCGTAGAGTGTGGTCGTCTCGAAAAGAAGATCAGGTTTCAGCAGCACAGGATCTCTGTGTGTCTAGTGAGAGTCATTATGCCAATATAATCAACACACACTGGTTCAAAACCAAATATAAAACCGAAGTCTGTGTGTGTATATATATGCATGTATATATATATATGTATGTATGTGTATGTGCGTGTATTTTAATATTTCGCTCAAGTATAGCGTTTCTAATAACCTGGTGTTAGAACTCAATATATATATATATATATATATATATATATATATATATATATATATATATATATATATATATATATATATATATATATATATATATATATATATATATATATATATATATATATGTATATATATATACTGCAGAATGGAGCATTAGGCGAGTACAGAGCATAATATGAAATTAAAGAAAATACCAAGGGAACAGCATTATGTTCTTCCCATTTCTTTAATTTCATATTATGCTTGTATCTATACATACATACATACATACATACATACATACATACATATACATACATACATACATACATACATACATACACACATATACATATATATATCTTTAAAGTAATACATATATATATATACATATATATACACACATATACGTATTTTTATATATATGTATAAACATGTATATATGTATATGTGCATCTACCTATCTGTCTATCTATCTATCTATCTATCTATCTATCTATCTATCTATCTATCTATCTATCTATCTATCTATCTATTTATCTATATATTATAATATTCAATATTGAAACGGCTTTTATTTTCCGATTTCTATGCGAAAAGCACCAGAAACTCCTTTTTATTTGATGTTAAGTGCGTCAGTAAATATTTTTTATTTGATATCCTGACCGCCATTAATTCATTTTTATTTCATCTCCAGGGCGCCATATTGTCGAAAAGTTTCAGAACCACGTTTCATGACTAAAGAGATTTTTGAAAGCAATACTTGAAGTTAAACAAAACATTTGCCAATTTCTGCTGTGTATGTCTCCCCAACACGAACGACATCTTACAATATCAGAATAAACTATACCTCCTTTATTGCCGGTGGTAGTTATATTTTTATAACCTAGTCAGGGAAGTGAAGGACTACACCCATAGACTTTTGCTGATAATTTAATTTTGTACGAGAATAGAGATGAAAAAAGACCCCCTACTCATAGATTGTTACTAGCCGTGCACATCAAGATATTGAGTTATTTTCAGTTTGGAGATCTTAGTTCGAATAGGTGCAGCAGAGTTGACTCACCTAAAGTCACTCGAAGATTAGGTGGAAGCATTAAGCCAGGCAATAGATTACTTGTGTCTCTCACCGTAAGAAGAAGAACAGTCGAATCCAACAAATTTTCTGAATACTTGCATACGGATGGACTCCTCTAAAGGCGTCTAGTTGATGGTATTAAATTGTACAAATAGTTAAGTCTACCCTCTCTAAAACAAGTACGGTTTAATCATAAGGAGTTTTGTGTGTAGAAGTGGTGACCTTGATATGAACACTTGCATACGGAGATACAAAGACTCACAGATATATATATATATATATATATATATATATATATATATATATATATATATATATATATACGACGGACTTCTCTCAGTTTCCGTCTACGATATTCACTCACAAAGCTTTGATCGGCTCGAGACTGTAGCAGAAGACACTTGCCCAAGTGGGACTAAGCTCAGAACCTTGTGGTTAGGAAGCAAATCTCTGGTTTATAAACAATCGCAGGATTTCAAGTGCCAGTTGAAACTCACATAAAAAAAAACAAATTTCCTTGATGTAAATTAGAACTAATTCACTCTATTACTCGTATCACAAACTAGATTAATGTCTAAGTTACATCCATAAAATATCTTTCTAAAATTCTCTATAATTTTGTAAGTGTGGGGTTGATTTCAATTTCGTGTTCATAGATGTTAACCAAGGATCTAGAAAAATAAATTGCGTTTGACATATGTAGAGAAGATAAACGGGTGGTATTCACCGATATCGAATTCAAAAACGTTTGTTTACGTTTTCTTTCTTTACTTTATATTTTGTTTACAACGTTCATTTTTAAACTTGCTTTGCTTTCGTTTCTATATTCAGGAATTGGCCGCCTACACGAGTCTTCATTACACTCGTTGTTCTTAAGCCGCTGATGAGCTGAAGGCGAAATGAGATAATTGTTGTTCAAGTGTTGGTTTTATCAGATTAACAAGTAGATGACTGTTTACTTTTTTATTAGTTCCAGCACATATATGTATGCATGTATGTATGTATGTATGTATGTATGTATGTAAGTATGCATTATGTATGTGTGTGCGTGTGTGTGGTATCGTCTGTGTATTCTTTTACTTTTTTACTTGTTTAAGGCATTTGACTGCGGCCATGCTGGAACAACGCCTTAAAGGGGTTTTTTTTTCAGCCGAAGCAATCGACCCAATGACTTATTCTTTGTAAGTCTGGTATTTATTATATCGTCTCTTTTGCCGAACCGCTACATTACCAGGACATAATCATACCAACATCGGTTGTCAAGCGTTTAAAAGAAGGCTACGAAAGTAAACACCTGCAGAAATTCCAGGCGTTGGGCTCTAAGGTAGATGAGTACGGTCGTATTTGACCAATATCTGGCATCCCCAGTGGCTCCATAGTTGCTGCGAACTTATTGGTTTGTCTTACGTTTGTGACGTATTCGTGAGCAGAGAGGTGGTAAATATACTTGGGTATAGGCACCTGATTCTGAGAATTTTCCCGGCAGAGCAGAGATGGTTAAGTTACTGCCTCTGTGATACCGTCAACAAATGACGAAGGCCACTCATCTCTTCTTGCGAAACGTATATGATGTATTCATTTTAAAATACATCTGTTTTATTTTTGTAACGCGACGCAAGAACAGACAAGCCCTTGGAATAAAAATTTTCAACCCCTAATCTTTCCTTGTGTTTTGGATTGTTCTTTAGTCACTTTCTATATTTATATAATCCCTTTATTTGACCCAACTCTGCATTTGTTTCCGTCGATGATTTGAGTTGAACGAAGCATTCTGCAGTTTAATTCATGCAGTAGTCATGTTTCATGCTGATAAATAGATAGATAGATAGATAGATAGATAGATAGATAGATAGATAGATAGATAGATAGATAGATAGATAGATAAATAGATAGATAGATGGGTGGGTGTATGGATTGACATGCAGACAAATAAACTAACCAACTTTTACTTCATTGATATGTATATATTGCATTGTAAAAATTATAATTTGCAATAATGTGTTCTCAATAGACGAGGTGATGTATTTAAGTGTCAGAGACAATTGATTAAAAAATACATGAAAAAATAATAAACAAACGAGTAAAAAGATGAACAAAAGCCTTTTATATAAACATTTGTGAATTGAAATTAATCTGACATTGAAAGAGACGATGTTCTTAGACTAAGCTGTCTTGCAGACCATTACTGATACTGAAAGAAACCAAACAAGAATACAAGAAGTTTAAGGTAAATAAAACAAATGAAGGAAGGGATAAAAAGGAAAATATAGTCGGATATTGCTTCTATTGAGAAAGTTAAGTTTGATGAAAACGAATAATAGAGACGATTGGCTAAGTAAATGATCGATGTTTCAAATTCGATTAGAGTACAACGACTGTGTAAGTGAAGAAAACGAAAACACTCAGAGTTGTATCGATCTGAGTTATGGGTACGATAACTTGAGAGTGCACTGAAGAAATATGCCGATCAATGTTTCAAATTCCATCAGAGTGCCTCAACTGTGTAAACTGTACCACATACGAAGATAGTTAAGATATAATGAGCGTAACAGGTTCGTATCGATCGCACGTTTCCGAAATCCATTGGTCGATGAATCAGATTCGATTAGAGTAACTTCACTGTGTAAACTGTACCGCAAATGAAAATATTTAAGATGTACCAAGCAAAATATGTTCGTGTTAATCGGGGTTATGGACAGGGGTGTGGCCGTGTGTTTAAGCAACATATTTGTACTTTCACCTGATTGGTTCTGTGTTTGGTCCCACTGCGTCATATTATGGGCGCTGGGGGTCGTTGTAATCGACTTACAGTCATCCTTAAAATTACTGTCCTTGAGCTAAAATTTGATACCAATTTGAAACCAATATTAAGTGAACTGAGCCAACGAAATACATGAGACTTGGCTCAAGAACAGAGCCTGTGAAATATATGAGACTTGGCTCAGCAACTGAGCCTGTGAAATATATGAAATTTGGCTCAAGAACTGTCCCAGTGAAATAAGTATCAGTTAAGCACTGGGGTCGATTTGATCGACTTAGCCCCTTTCCTGAAAGTTTTGGCCTTGTGCCAAAATTTGAAACCAATATAAAGTGAAGTGTGAAACACTTGGCTGCTAGTAATAGAATACGAACCATTGTTTCTTTGGATTTGGAATTTCGACCCTCGACAGACTCAACAAGAAGCGATAGATTTCTCAAAGCAGAGACAGAATAGGCTCGTTTTTTTGTTGCTGTTATTGTTGTTGTTGTTGTTTTTGTTATTGCTGCTACTGTTGTTTAGCCCCAGGTCAGACATAACAGAGCAGACCTACGATCAAAGTTACTTGCACCACAATTAACTCATCTCTTAACGTATCGACGACAACCTCGTCCTGTGAGTCTTTGATCGCTTTAATACATTTGTAACCGATAGCGCGACTACATAGGAGGCCTCCACTCTGGACCAGTGAAATTCGGACGGTAATAAAACTCCCGAACGCACCATCAAACGCGATTCAATTACCTTACGATGAAATTTATCTCTACTTTGATAATCTAATTGAAGAACAAGACTCAAGAAACGATTTAGCGAAGAATCACACTGAAGGGTATCATTAGTTTGAAAATGGCCATTTTCATTATACACACACGTGCATCGTGTATATATATATAAATATATATATAAACACATACACACACACACACACTCATATATATATATATATATACATATATATATATATATATATATATATATATATATATATATATATATATATATATATATATATATACATATATATATGCATGTATATATGAATATATATATGTATATATGTATATATATATATATATATATATATATATATATATATATATATATATATATATATATATACATATGTATATACAAACATACATACACAGACACATGTATTAAATATATACAATAATATATTTGTATGTATGAATGTGTGTGTGTGTGTACGTAAACACGTGATTGTGAGTGTGTATGCGTAACGTATTGCGAAAATTAAGCTGACTGGGGTTTCATAATAAATTCGACTTTTCTTTCAATAAAAACCCGCCCCGTCAGATCAGAACAGTAAATGTTCTGCTGTTGTTCTTAAACTAACTTTGAAACGAATGGCTTCATCTCAACCATTGTATATACGTGTATCTATGCATGTGTGTGCGCGCACACATACACACCGACACATACACACACACGCACGCACACATACCCACACATATATACACATATACGTACATGTATATGTTATTAAAGCACAAGTGTAAAGTTTGACATATCTTTAATACCATGTTACACGTGTTTCTTTAAAGTATAGAAAATAGATTATGAATATAGCTATTTATGTCAATAATAAAAATTAATAAGATTAAGAGAGGCAGCGAGCTGGCAGAATAGTTACCGTCCGTGGCACAATACTTAGCTGCATTTCATCCGTCTTTTCTGAATTAAAATTCTACTGAAGTCGACTTTCTCCTTCCTCCTTCCAATGTCGATAAAATAAATACCAGTTTAATACTGGCGTCGATGTAAAACTAATACATCTGCTTATTTTTCTTTCACTTATCTTCGACTTTTATATATAAGCGTTCAACAAAGAAGACAAAAATATTCGGATACGATACGACAACGACCACGATGACGACGAACGACGACAATGACATATATGTATTAGCATTATCCTGCGGTTGAGAATAAAATCATTTCATTGGCTGTATCTGTTATATGTATCTTATATATATATATGTATATATGTACACAGGTATTTATAAATACACACATGCATATATATACATGCATACATATGTATATATATATATATATATAGAGAGAGAGAGAGAAAATTATGCAGATAATCAAATTAGATATATTAAATATAACAATTTGGGTATGAAATATGAATTATGCATACATGCAAGACGGGAGAAAGCCAAACGATGAGACTTTCAGACGATGAATATTTAAGTATAAATATATAAATACTTATATTAATAGATCTAACTTACTTAAAGTACAAACAACAGAGAAAGTTAAAGGAGAGGAAGAAAGTTATTATAAGTCCAACAGCTGTTTCCGAGGACTCGGAGATCTATCATAATGTTGGTAGATGTAGTTCATCACAATATGCGACCGTAATGGAAGCAAATATACATTAGACAACTCGAGCCTCCGTCATCAGTGTAGAAAAGATCTTGCATTTTAGATCCAGTTTGTTTATCCGCATAATTGCCTCCATATCTGCTCAACCTGATCCCTCTTATAGCCATTTAGCCCGTGGAATTGATTCCCTGTAAAACCATCGGAGTCTAAGTTTAATTTATTGGAGCACTAAAACGTGTTTTCTACATTGAGAGTCTTTGGATCTCATCTGTTGACTACATACATACATGCATACATACACACATAGATACATACATAATACATACATAAGTACATACATAATACATACATACATACATATATATATATATATAAATTACAAATAATAAATTAAATAGAGAAATATAATTGGCCATCTTACAGTCTATAATATAATATAATATAATATAATATAAAATAATATAAAATATAATATAATATAAGATAGATAACACAACCAATTGAAAAAATCGCCAAACAAAGCTTTTTCATTTGTTGCCAACAGTGTCAGAGACCATGTAGCGGATCGAGGGCACTTCTTTTCCTTACGACCAGAACGATAAAGAACCTCCAGCTCCACAGAAAAAAAAAACAAGAAAAACCATGGAAAAAAAACCCCTCTCCCCCAGAAGTGAACGTTTATACTACATTGCTGATCAGCGCTATATAGAGCACTTCAGAGCATCTTCTTATTTTCAGAACATATTTTACAAAAGCAATATACACCGTCAGCGATGTTTAATTCAATGCTCGAAGGAGAATCATATTTGCAGTTGACCCTCATTTAGGATGTTATAATGCAGAGTAATTATTCCTGGTATGCTACTTCCGCCTTCTGCTCTTGAAGAATATAATTTTCTCATCTTTAATGAATGATTCCTACAAATATGAGTTTATAAAGTTGTAAGAGCCAATTAAATGCATGACTCGAAATGCGTATGGCCTTGGGCTGCCTTAAATTACATTTACATACAACAGAAGACGTTGGTCTTTTGAATCTGCGTGAATAATACTTAGAAAGATCTGAATTCTTTCAATAGATATATCTTTTGTTGAAATTTCCATAAAATTTTATGGTTTTAATTAGATTTATTCCAGTTTTCAATCTTGTTGGGGGTAAAATTCAACAAACAACGTAAGTGTAGGACGTCATGGAAGAAAGGATTGAAATGGCAAACCAGGTGAATGTAAGGATTCAAGAAACTTCATTTATTTCATAAGTATGTGAACATACCTCATCTAATTCCTACAGTCACGGGAGGTTATAAGTATTTTTGTGAACCGCAGTCCGTGTGGCAGCATGAATTTCTCACTCGCGCCTCTCCAGATAAAGATGTATTCATAAAATTATTCAAACTTTTTTTTACTTAAGTACTTCTCTCTCTATGTATCATAGGCTGTCGACGTCTTTTCTCTACTGTTCTCATCTCTGGGCTCTATTTTTCTACTTTTCTCTATCAATATCCCTGCTTTGCAGTTCTACATCTGAATCCCACCTCCAACTATTTTAGGGCGACCGCTCTTTCGTCTCCCTTGTGCGTTCCAGGTTTAGCGGTTCGGAAAAAGAGAAGGATAGAATAAGCATTAAGCTTAATAAATAAGTCCTGGTGTCCAGGCAGTGCTCCAACTTAGCTGAAGCCAAATAAATGACTGAAACAATTAAAAGAATAAAAGAATATAAATTCCTCGTTTGAAGGAGGCACGCGGATCTGCTTTGCCGACCATTTTCTGCTAATCTGATAGTCCATGTCATATTATTAAAACAGTAATACCGATATCCGTAAACAGCCAAAAAATCAATGGAGAAGGAATTTTCAGATTATAATCAATAACTGCACTAAGTAGCGTATTATATAGCTACAACTAGGTGTGTATATATATATATATATATATATATATATATATATATATATATATATATATATATATATATATATATATATACACACACAAACATACATACATACATACATACATACATACATATATATATATATATATATATATATATATATATATATATATATATATATATATATATATATATATATATTTATATATATATTAATATACATATATATATATAACATATATATATATACACCCACGCACACGCACATACATATATATAAACACATACAGACATATATAGGTTCATATATATTCATAGATATATATGTGTATATACAGGCATGTGTGTATGTATGCGCTTATACATACATATATCTATATAATAGATAGATTTGTATACATATAACTATATATATAACTAGAAACATTATTATTTCTAAATCTCTCAAAGACAAATATTCAGTAACAGTTCTATAATATATATACCCATATATGTATGTATGTATGTATGTATGTATGTATGTATGTATGTATGATATATATGTGAAGGCGCATGGCTCAGTGGTTAGAGCGTCGAACTTACGACCGTGAGATTGTGAGTTCGAATCCCGGTCGAGGCTGTGTTGTGTTCTTGGGCAAGACACTTTATTTCACGTTGCTCCAGTTCACTCAGCTGTAGAAATGAGTTGCGACGTCACTGGTGCCAATCTGTATCGGCCCCTTTGCCTTTCCCTTGGGAGGCTAGTATGCATGGGCGACTGCTGGCCTTCCATAAACAACCTTGCCCGGACTTGTGCCTCGGAGGGCAACTTTCTAGGTGCAATCCCATGGTCATTCGTGAGCGAAGGGGGTCTCCGATATATATAAATATATATATATACTATAAAATCTAAAAATATAAAATACACTTATAAACATCCGCTGTGAAGCAAATTAAAAATTATTGGCAATGAATAAAATAAAATAAATAAATAAATAAATGGATAAATATAAAAAATAAATACACTTAAATAAAACATAGCAGAATGAAAAAGTTAATTATTTCGCTTGACAAGAATTTAGATAGATTTCGTGTATTAAACGAAAAATCGTGAAGTTTTGACCTGATGTAGCAATACGATAAATGGATATGTTTAACATTGATTGAGAAGCAATTTAAATCTATCGATTGCTTTGACAGATAATACAGCAAATCGATCGACCGACTAAGAACTGTATAATAATTACTTTATGGCAGTGTTTCGCCGGAATCTAGTGTGTATGCGCGTATGCGGTTGTGTGTCCATGAGTGTGTTTATGTGTGAGTGGTTGTGTATGTGTGTGTGTACTCAGATCTTACACGGGTCGCCATTTTCTTTCATGTTTACAAATGTACTTAAACAACATATACCAGTGATAGTAGGGTTGGTTAAGGTTAATAGAATCGAATATATTCAATCGTTTTTTCCCCACACATATATACACACATACACACACTTACCCCCCCCAAAAAAAAAATTTCAATTAATAAAAAGGAAATTGAAATCAATTTTCTTCAGATGTTCATTATGAAAAAACAAAATAACAAAAAACCAACAGAGACATAAAGAAGTGAATTATTAGTTTATATGGAAAATTATGTGTGTATGTATGTGTGCATATATATATATATATATATATATATATATATATATATATATATATATATATATATATATATATATATGTGTGTGTGTGTGTGTGTGTGTGTGTGTGTGTGTGTGTGTGTGTGTAAATATATAAAAACAAAAGGATAAAGAGAGCAAAGGTAAGGTTGAAGAATTTTATGGATAGAGTTTTACAGCTGTTTCTGAGAAGATCCAGTACTTCCCTTCATCGGAGACAGAAAAAATAAAGTTATCTATTATTATATCCATAGGCGGATATTTTAGATAACTTATAATAATAGATAACTTTATTTTTTCTGTCTCCGATGAAGGGAAGTACTGGATCTTCCCAGAAACAGCTGTAAGACTTTATCCATAAAATTCTTCAACCTTACCTTTGCTCTCTTTATCCTTTTGTTTTTATATGTTTACATATACACACGCTAATACACGACTTATAATACCCAATCCTGTTCATACAACGATTGAAGCAAACTAATCGGTATACAGCACTTACTCGGTATTACCTGTATCCTCCGGGGTTTGGTTAAATCCAATACCCTCCTCAACCTTATATATATATATATATATATATATATATATATATATTAATAAATTATAGGGTGGCAAAGAAAATTTTAGAAATTTTATTTACCACCAGTGGCCTAGCGAGAGTAAAAACAGTCAATAGACTATGTATTATTCATTAGAAATGCAGAGACGCCTATAATAGGACATCTACTCGCTAGAAATAGCAGCAAAAAATACTACATACCACAAAAGTTAGGGATAATTTCGAAAGGAAATGAAAAATAAAAACTTTTACCAATCTATATTCTGTACCATGGTTTCAAGTCAATTTTAGTAGGATAAAGATTATATCTTACAAGGTCAGACTTTCGTCAGCAGAATTGACCAGACAACATATGAAGCACGAATCAGTACGCAGCATGGTTCGTGTTTTTATGTCTAATTTTTCAAAATATACCGCGTATTTACGGTTTACCTAATCGGCAGCAAATACAAAAATGCAAAATGCCGAAATTCCTACAGAAAATCATCCAAAAAAAAAAAAATTTTTATCATTATTAATAAATTATAGGGTGGCAAAGAAAATTTTAGAAATTTTATTTACCACCAGTGGCCTAGCGAGAGTAAAAACAGTCAATAGACTATGTATTATTCATTAGAAATGCAGAGACGCCTATAATAGGACATCTACTCGCTAGAAATAGCAGCAAAAGATACTACATACCACAAAAGTTAGGGATAATTTCGAAAGGAAATGAAAAATAAAAACTTTTACCAATCTATATTCTGTACCATGGTTTCAAGTCAATTTTAGTAGGATAAAGATTATATCTTACAAGGTCAGACTTTCGTCAGCAGAATTGACCAGACAACATATGAAGCACGAATCAGTACGCAGCATGGTTCGTGTTTTTATGTCTAATTTTTCAAAATATACCGCGTATTTACGGTTTACCTAATCGGCAGCAAATACAAAAATGCAAAATGCCGAAATTCCTACAGAAAATCATCCCCAAAAAAAATTTTTTATCATTATTAATAAATTATAGGGTGGCAAAGAAAATTTTAGAAATTTTATTTACCACCAGTGGCCTAGCGAGAGTAAAAACAGTCAATAGACTATGTATTATTCATTAGAAATGCAGAGACGCCTATAATAGGACATCTACTCGCTAGAAATAGCAGCAAAAAATACTACATACCACAAAAGTTAGGGATAATTTCGAAAGGAAATGAAAAATAAAAACTTTTACCAATCTATATTCTGTACCATGGTTTCAAGTCAATTTTAGTAGGATAAAGATTATATCTTACAAGGTCAGACTTTCGTCAGCAGAATTGACCAGACAACATATGAAGCACGAATCAGTACGCAGCATGGTTCGTGTTTTTATGTCTAATTTTTCAAAATATACCGCGTATTTACGGTTTACCTAATCGGCAGCAAATACAAAAATGCAAAATGCCGAAATTCCTACAGAAAATCATCCCAAAAAAAATTTTTTATCATTATTAATAAATTATAGGGTGGCAAAGAAAATTTTAGAAATTTTATTTACCACCAGTGGCCTAGCGAGAGTAAAAACAGTCAATAGACTATGTATTATTCATTAGAAATGCAGAGACGCCTATAATAGGACATCTACCGATTAGGTAAACCGTAAATACGCGGTATATTTTGAAAAATTAGACATAAAAACACGAACCATGCTGCGTACTGATTCGTGCTTCATATGTTGTCTGGTCAATTCTGCTGACGAAAGTCTGACCTTGTAAGATATAATCTTTATCCTACTAAAATTGACTTGAAACCATGGTACAGAATATAGATTGGTAAAAGTTTTTATTTTTCATTTCCTTTCGAAATTATCCCTAACTTTTGTGGTATGTAGTATTTTTTGCTGCTATTTCTAGCGAGTAGATGTCCTATTATAGGCGTCTCTGCATTTCTATATATATATATATATATATATATATATATATATATATATATATATATATATATATATATATATATACATACATATATATATACATATATATATATATATCATCATCATCATCATCATCATCATCATCGTTTAACGTCCGCTTTCCATTCTAGCATGGGTTGGACGATTTGACTGAGGACTGGTGCAGCCGGATGGCAACACCAGGCTCCAGTCTGATTTGGCAGAGTTTCTACAGCTGGATGCCCTTCCTAACGCCAACCACTCAGAGAGTGTAGTGGGTGCTTTTACGTGTCACCCGCACGAAAACGGCCACGCTCGAAATGGTGTCTTTTATGTGCCACCCGTACAAGCCA
>NC_142945.1:6687796-6690296 GCF_046866305.1 Octopus bimaculoides | reverse complement strand
TCAACCGCCCTTATATCACTTATTAATATATGCCATTTCTAACCAAACTCTTGGTCTGGAACGCTGATAATTTTACGGAAGGGATTTGAACTCAGCATCTACAGAGATGCAGCTAATTACTGCAACACATCTTTCCAATCGTCTTATTTTTTATTTTTTTATTAAACATAAAATGTTTTAAACAAATTTCAATTCCTTTCGTTTCGTTTTTCACATTCCTTCTTTTTAATCTAACTGAAGATCGTAAGCACAGCGACACAATACCCAGCTCCACTTTTTTTTATCTTTAATTCCTTTCACTCGTTTTTCACATTTTCTCTTTCTTATCTAACCGAAGATCTTAAACTAAACAAGATATTCTCCTCTTAAGAAGTTTCCTTTTACATTAACTACGAAATCTACAAGAAACAAGAAGCTTTGAACATTTATTTTTATTCATTTCTGTTATATGACAAAGAGTATATTTTGTACTCTAAAAGTATGTTTTTTTTTAAATCAATTGTACATATAAACGTTTGAGTTTTTTTTACGAATCAGAGGTGCATTTCTCCATTGATAAATTTTAATATTGCTCTTTGATGTCAAAACTAGTATGAAACAATTATGATAAACAGTAAAAAGGTGTTCAATAAGTGTGTGGCCTATCTATCTATCAATCTCTCTCTCTCTCTCTCTCTCTCTCTCTCTCTCTCTCTCTCTCTCTCTCTCTCTCTCTCTCTCTATCTCTATCTCTGTGTGTGTGTCTGCCTTTGTCTGTAATATACATTTAACACTCCACCTCAAAATATACACACATATCTATATGATGAAATGTGTAGCAATATATATATATATATATATATATATGTATGGAAAAAAAGGTCAAGGTAGAAAATGCTAAAATAATTGTATAAAAAACATTTCAGTACCGGTTTCAGTATATTTTATATTTGATATCTCTAAGTTAGATGGTTAACCCGTAAATCCTTCCACACGGGACTTTTTCATACGGGACTATTTGTGACGCACATGGAATAGATTTCTTTGAGGTGAGGTGCCTGAACTCGCTAGCCGATGAATTCGTAAGTGCCTTTCTTATCGTTGATTTTTGGTGTCGCATGGCCAAAAATTACCGTGAATTTTTTTAGAGACACTTTCAAATTTATCAGAATATTTGGGCTGAAGATTGGAATAGTGAAATTTCCATTCACTTAACCATGAAACGATTCGTATCCAATTAACTAAAGGCTTGGTTTGTTTACGCTTTTCCCTCCGGTTTTTGTTCTATGTGTGCCATAAATATCGCCATCCGCTTTAGAGAAAAATTTGTAGTTTGGAATCAGTAGTTCTTTGACTGCTATTTCTGAATTTTCAGTATGTTGGAGAAGCAACTCAATTGCTAATCCCTGTATATTTATGATGATATATATATATATATATATATATATCATTCCTGATGAATTTCTGAAACGAGATGAAAGCGCTAGATAAATAATTATCCCAAATTCTGCCTACTTCCTTATCAGTAATATATAAAATTATATATATATATATATATATGCATATATATACATACATACATACATACATACATACATTACATACATACATGCGCACACACAAAGACACACAGACGCACATGCATGCAAAAACGTAAATCCAAGTACCACATCACCTTACCAACCGCTTCGGATATATAAACAATTGTATATTAACGGATGGATACAAAAAATATCTAATTTCCGATGATTCGATGAATATTTAATGTCGTGACTAGATTATCAAAGTAAAACATGGCGGCTACAAAGGAATGAGATATGTCCCTCCATGTTCATAGAGTATGTGATCAAACTTGTAGATATATAGGCACACAGACATATGAATAGTGACTATATAAAGCAATATAGGATGCTACATACGTACATAAAAGAAGAAGCAGAAACGAATAATAAGAGACAAGCACGGATACAGTTCAAGTTTCTTTTTGAAGACGACATAACACGAAAAAGAAAAAAAAATGGCATTCGTCGAGAGGATGAAGTGAAAGAAAGAAGAAACAAAACACAGACGTTTGGGAAGAGAAGAAAAGAAAGTGAAACAACAAGATAAAGTTATACTTAAAAAGAAAAGAGCAAATCCATTTTTGAACAGCAACTCCGTTTTTCGTCCAGGTTGAAGCAATTTGATTTAATGTACGTTATGAATATCATATTATATTTCATTTTTTTTTTTAATAAACAACACTCATAACATAAAAAAACACTACGATAATTATACGCTCGCACACACATACACTCACAAACTTACACACACACGTATATGAATACATACATAGATATGTATGTATGTATGTATGTATGTATGTATGTATGTATGGATAGATGGATGGATGTCATTCAGTTTAGTTCAAGATTTCTTGCCAATAGAAAAAGAACCGGTTTCAAACCTAGATCCAAGGTTCATTCATTGGAATTTCAACATCAACAACAGGGTATTTTTACTTCCAAACCACGCTTAAGAG
>NC_142945.1:6680296-6682796 GCF_046866305.1 Octopus bimaculoides | reverse complement strand
AATAATAATAATAATAATAATAATAATAATAATAATAATAATAACATGCATTTTACAATATTTCGTTTGTTTTCGTTGCTTTTGTAATTTCTTCAACAAGTTATCAGAAACCAACGTGGTGTCATTAGATTATTGACAAAGTAGAAATAAATAAATAAAATAAAATAAAATAAAATAAAACAAAAATGAGTGAAAACAAAAGAACAAAAGTGTGTTTATGTTTGTGTTTTGTTTTAGGCATTTCAACGTATTTGTTTCATTCCTAATGACTATTTCCAGCAATTTCTATATCTCTGGCATTATTATTATAGCAGAAAGAAACAAAGAAAGAAGGAAGGAAGAAAGAAAAATGCTAATAAACTAAATAAACAATAAAATTAAATACGTAAAAAGTTTTTGTTTGTTATATCAGAATAAACAACAACAGCAGCAAAAAAATTAATTACTACTCAAACTCGTTAACGAAATATCATGTTATTTTAAACAAATGAATGCACGTTCTCATATGAGTTAAAAATTCATGATAATATATGACGCGAGCGCACCTCCTCTATACACACATACGTACATACAATTACTCAATCACACGCATATACACATATATACACATAATCCCACTCAAATTTCTTTCTAGACAATGTGGATTCAGTTATGAAATCAGCTCAATTATTTTTCCTATTTGCAAGCAGCCGTAAGCGAGATACGGTCTCACAATATTGCGCTAGAAATCTCTGCCCCCTCTAAAGCCTTGGTAGATCTTTAGTTTCATGTTGCATGCCTCGGTCTATAACAACAATTTAACCGAGCATCGTCGTCCTCTATTTGAAAACGGAAGTTGTTCAACACAATAGCACTGGCCAGCAAAGCTTACCTTAATGCATGTATGTATGTATGTATGTATGTATGAAGATCGTGCACGTAAATATATATTTGCATATGTGAGCACAGATCACACCTAACCATATTCTTACACACTCATATATATATATATATATATATATATATATATATATACATACGCAGGAGTTGCTGTGTGGTAAGTAGCTTGCTGACCAACCATATGGTTCCGGGTTCAGTCCCACTGCGTGGCACCTTCTACTATAGCCTCGGGCCGACCAAAGCCTTGTGAGTGGATTTGGTAGACGGAAACTGAAAGAAGGCCGTCGTATATATGTATATATATATATATGTATGTGTGTATATGTTCTGTATCTGTGTTTGTCCCCCCAACATCGCTTGACAACTGATGCTGGTGTGTTTAGGTCCCCGTACCTTAGCGGTTCGGCAAAAAGAGACCGATAGAATAAGTACTAGGCTTACAAAGAATAAGTCCTGGGGTCGATTTGATTCGAGTCCTGGTACTTGACAAGCCCTATATTTTACCGATCCCGAACGCACAGATACGCAACCAAATTCCACAAGGCATTTGTTTGATGCTTTAACGATTCTATCATATTTACTAAATAACAACAATCAACGAGCACAAAGAACTCAATACGGAACGTAAAGTGATATAGACAGATATTTAATAAAGCGGAAAGAAACTTCGGTGACAAAGTGTCTCAATGAATATATCATTCTCGTGCAGAAAGATGTAGTACTAGATAAGACACAAAAAGTGAAAGTGATTACGATATACAGCAACTTCTAAATATCCTGTACAAATTAATCAATGAAAATTACACTGTTCACAGCTGTTGCTAAGTTCTGATTCCCAGGCGTTTAATTTAGAACGCTTTAAAAAAAAAATATTACTTTGGTTGCTGATATTCTTGTAAAATAAGATAGTAATTTCGTGTGTCGCGTCTTCATAAATTATAAATGGCTTTTTTAAAATATATTTTTGTTGATTTTTGTAGTTGTTTAGCTCCCATATCAGTCGTGATCGAACTCTCCTCTGAACAAAGTATTCCAGTTAAGACCATGAATTATTATTATTGTTATTATCATCATCATCATTATTATTATTATTATTATTATTATTATTATTATTATTATTATTATTATTATTATTATTATTAATAATAATAATAATAATAATAATTACAAAATTAAATCCCATAGTAAGTGGTATAGGCACTATCCAGAGGTTGTAGTAAATCCCAATACAAACAGACAGAAAAACTGACTCCAATGGACCAGACATTGTGATCAAGGACCACAACAGAGGAACTTGTCTGTTAATAGATATGTCTGTCTTCCAAGATCAAGATGTCTCAAGAAAGGAATACGAAAAACTTTCTCGCTATGAAGATCAAACGCTTAGAAAAATTGATGCCCAAGAATCTTGTCCTTTCGGGAGAATGCTCCAGCATACAAGTCCTTTGTTTCAATGGCTGCTGGTCACAACTGTGGTTTTGAACTGGTTGGTCCCATCTGGGACCATTCTGATTTGGTCTCATCTGACAGAATAGCTAACAAGTCGGACAAAATGCTTAGTGGTATTACTTCCGGCTTTACATTCTGAGTTCAAATGCTGCCGAGGTCGACTTTGTATTTC
>NC_142945.1:6642796-6675296 GCF_046866305.1 Octopus bimaculoides | reverse complement strand
GCAGAGGTGATGCACGGTGTGTATGGATATGTATGGGGGACAAACACAGACACACAAATATATATATATATATATATATATATATATATATATATATATATATATATATACGACGGATTATAAAGACCACGGTTGGGAATTGATTGCTGATTAAATTGGGAAATTACCCCCTACCTTCTACCCTCGAAGCCGGTAGTGGCGTAGCTGAAAGAGAACGACAAACCCGGAAGTCGATGATTATCAGAAGAGTGAGATAACCCCCATTGTTTATATCTGGTTCGTTTTCCTCCTCCATACTTTAAAGAGGCAATAGGCCAATAAGTCTTAGGGTCTGATGATACGCCATAAAGATACTCATTATGGCAAGAAACCCACGATAATTTTACCTGTAAACCGGCCTTCACCTGTAATAGATATAGACTGTTCTACTTCTTAGAGTGTTCTTGTTCTCCGTTTTTAAGTTCTCCAAAAAACGATGCACACACATATACATACATACATACATATATATATATATATATATATATATATATATATATATATATATATATATATATATATATATATATATATATATATATATATATATATATACATATATATATATACATATAAAGTATGTCAGTGAGTGAACAGAAATAACACTCTACACATAATTGGTCTTGTATTTATTGAGTAGGAGGTTGACGTAGTTACTCTTATTAGTTCAAGTTTCGTTGACGTGAAAACATGACCATTTCTTTAAACACGGGCGAGTCGGCACCCGCCGGCGGGTCTACAGCAAACGCTACTCTCCCACCTCCCGGAGTGGAGTGAGCTACTGTCCCGACCGTAGACCGTACGGCGGGTGACGGCTGTCCGTCTGATGAGGACTGGGTCCGGAACCTGGGGTGAATTCAGTCCAGTCCAGAGTGGATGCAATATTATCGATAATGGCTGAAATTGCGCTATGACCGATAATTGAAGAGGAGATGGTGACCGTCTGTGTTTTCTGTTCGTCTGTGTATTTAGCATATATTCGTATGTTTATTTGCTACAGGTGTTTTTGAATTATATATATATATATATATATATATATATATATATATATATATATATATATATATATATATATATATATATATATATATATATATATATATATATATATATATATATATATAGATAGATAGATAGGTAGATAGATAGATAGATAGATAGATAGATAGATAGATAGATAGATAGATAGATAGATAGATAGATAGATATGTATGCATAAATAAATAAACAGTTACGTCATATTTTCCGCTTGTTGTCTTTGTATTTAATCCTGAAAATATTATCTATGTAACGCAAGCACTCATTCATTTTATACACGCATACACGCACACAAACACACACACACACATATATGTGCTCATGTTCATAATTTCCCTCTATTTCTGTTTCTCTCTCCTTACCTATGTATTATATATATATATATATATATATATATATATATATATATAGATATAGACATACGTGCATATAACATCTATCTATCTATCTATCTATCTATCTATCTATCTATCTATCTATCTATCGATCTATGTGTGTCTTCTCTGTATATCTATATGTAGGTATAGTCATTGTAAATATGTCACGTGTACAGCAGCAATTCAACTGGGTATTTGGTTTCTCTCTACACAAGTACATATATATGCACGCACACACGAACACTCACTTGCACAGGCACACACACATAGGCACAAACCAATCAGACACTTTTTGATGAAATTTAATAACTCTCAATTAATTTTTTGGTAATTAAAACAAATCTAATTTGTTTGGTAAATTGAGATGGAGCCAAATTACAAAGTACTCCATTTAGTAAAATTGAGAAATATGAAACTGATGCGAGGGTGCCAGAGCGGCCAGAAAACATGGCGCATATACTTCCGCATATATTCCAATACACACACATACACGCTCATATGTATACATATTCTCCTAACCTTACTCCTTCTGATTGCCATTTGTTGCGAGGACTACAGAACCATTTTGCTGGACTTAGGTTAACAACAAGAGAAGAGATTGAAAATGATTTGGATTCATATTTTGGTTCTAAACCTACAGAATTTTGCAAGCGAGGCTCTCATAAGGTTGTTGAAAGATGGAATGAGGTCATTGAAAGCAATGGAAAATATGTTAACGAATAAATATTTCCATAGTCATTGGTTTATTCATTTTTACCTTAGATACTTAAATCGGACATTACTTTTGCACCAACCTGATACATGGTAAAAATACAAACAATCGATTTGTCTTATTTCTTCTAACCAGCATTGTTTATCCTTGATAGAAAAATAAAGACATTATTTATCTATTTATCATTTCATCCATCAAGCCATGCAACTGTCCATCTATATGTCTGTCTGTCTGTCGGTCTCTGTTTCTGAACGAAAATGGCTAAGCCAAACCAGGAAGCCGACTTCCCGCCTCTACCAAAGCCAGAGGTGAAGGAAGCTGAAAACAAAGCCGTTCCGCTTGAACGCACACAGGCTTTAGAAGATACAAACAAAGAAGCAAATACGTTTACTACTATAAACACTGCTTCCACCACTGCCATCACCACTACCACCATCACCACCACAACCAACACGAATACACAAAACAATTTTGCTGCAGCTTTAAAGCTAAAAGAAAAAATCATGTCCTTTTCGAAGGAAGAACTGCTTGCCTGCAAGGCAATGTTTAAAAAGACGAACACACCATACAAATACAGACACCACAAAACATCACAGAAAAAATCGCAAAATACCCCAATTATTTTCAAGACACTCAACCTAAAAACAAAGCTATACGAAACGGCCACTCAAGAAAAAGTAGAAAAATGCTTAAGGCTCATATGGGCCTTTAAAGGCTACATCACGAGGGGAAACAGATTTGCCACGATCGAAGTTAGATTCGACAGTGAAGAAAGAGTCAAGGACCCCTCCACAAAGTCCTTTGAATGCGAAAACTTAGTGATGATCCCTACATATTTTGGTCGTAGGGTCACAAAATTAAAAATTAAAAAAATGTGCCCCTCTGAGATAGAAATAAAATGGCTTGTGTCTGCCATTTGTTACGACATCGAGGAGGAAATCCATATCCTGGAAATCGCTGTCCTGGACCTGCAAAATTGAATTGGTTAAGGAGTTGAAATTCTTGCTCAAATTGAGCCGATGAATTTCGAAAAAATTCCACATCAAATCAAACTGACAGACGATTCGAATTTGCATGTGACCGTCGAAAGCAGAAAGCCACGTTGCTATGTTTGTGGTAGCAAATTACACCTGAAGATCAATTACCCACTAGCACGGAAACAGCAACAACAGCAACAACAACGACAGCAACAGGATCACAAATAACAACAACAACTACAAGAAAACAAAAAAAAAATGAGAAAAAACCAGCACTGCTACCCACACCGCCATATGCACAACTAATTAAACAGTTCTACAAACAAATGAAGGAACATAATGGAACGCACGAATGACGAAACCACTTTGAGCATGATTCTGTAAATCGAAAAAAAAAAGAGAGAGAAAGAGAGCACTTTGCTCTATATTTCCCCCTCCGTGCCTGAGGTTACCATGGTCTTTTCCATAGGCTTTTCTTTCCACGGATAAACCTAATCTGTCTTTTACATTTATGATATTTTCTGTGATACACGGTCCCTTTTGATTGCTTTTTTACACGATCACTTTTGATCGGAATTTTTTATTTTTTCGAAAAGAAAAGTTCTACATTGTATTTTGTCCCCTCCGCGTTCGGTCCCGTGTGGCTAATAAAGAAATTTCTCTCTCTCTCTCTCTCTCTCTCTCTCTCTCTCTCTCTCTCTCTATCTCTCTCCCCCCTCTCTCTCTCTATCTATCTATCTATCTACCGATTTATCTATTTATCTCTCTCTCTCTATCTATTTGTCTGTCTGTCTGTCTGTCTGTCTGTCTGTCTGTCTGTCTGTCTGTCTGTCTATCTATCTATCTATCTATCTATCTATCTATCTATCTATCTATCTATCTCTCTGTTTGTCTGTCTGTCTATCTATCTATCTATCTATCTATCTATCTATCTATCTATCTATCTATCTTTCTCCCCTCCCTCTCTCTCTGTCTATCTACCTACCGATTTATCTATCTATCTCTCTTTCTTTCTCTCTCTCTCTCTCTCTCTCTCTACTTACCTACCTACCCATAGATGGAGGAGAAGGATTAATAGATAAAACTATGTCTATGTCTTCTTTGTTATTTACTTCTTTTTCTCATTGAACTACGACCATGCTGGAGCATCCTCTTGAAAGCGGTTTTAAGGGAACACATTGACCTCAGCACTTAGGCATTCCTGTTTTTGCCGAACAACTAAGTTAGAAGGACGTAAACAAACCCACACCAGTTTTCAAGTGGTGAAATGGGGACAAACATAGACACTAAGATACATACACACACGGACACAGACACACACACTCACATACACACACATATACACATACACACATCACTTTTCATTTATTTTTCTTTTCAAGAAATTGAAATAAATAGCAACCTCATCATAGTTTCTGATTGTGTGATGTGACTGAAGCAGCTATATTCAGAAATATTCTGAAATAGTCGTTAAATGGTACACATCGCTATTAAATTCACTTCAAACTTAAATTTATTTTATGAGGTATCAAAATTTTTATCGTACACCTGAAACCTGACCACGGAACAAGTTCTGACAACTCATGAAAAAACAGAAAAGCTTCAAGTGAATTTTAACATTTTTATCGGGTATTAAACGTCTCTTCCACGGTTTCGTTGCTAGAGATATTTTTTCAGTTTAAAATTATGTCTTTTGTTACTTGACTCGGCTTGAAGAATCCGTCTTGCGATTCCTTCCTTCGACTTTCCCATCACGTGTTCTTAATACCGGAGTTGTGAGCTCACAATGCAGAAAAGATGCTGCTAGACCTGGAGAGAGTCTCTGATCTCCGAACTACGCACCTTGTCGAGTAACTTTACCATAAGGTCCTGGGCAATGTTACTCGACATTTCGACCGCTTGTATATATATATATATATATATATATATATATATATATATATATATATATATATATATATATATATATATATATATATATCGACTTTAAAGAGAGCTCAAAACTGATCCATTGAAAATACTTTATTATAATAATAATAACAATGAAAATGACCTATGATCATTTCGTTATATATATATATATATATATATAAACGAATGCAACCTCAGCAACAAAAACATCAATGACAATCGCAACATTCGGAATGAACACGTCAGTAACTACCGAAACAGAGAAACAATTCACACAAGAGCATCCTCCCAACAACAACATCAACAAAGTGAACAATATTAATACTCACAACACCAACAGCTACAACGGCAGAAGTCACCACTACCACTACCACCTCCACCGCAACAACGAACACACTATAACAGCCATCACTATAACACACTCACTATAACAACAACTAAAGCAATGAAACAGGAATTAGAGTAAAACAGAGATGATGAACACACGATTTCTCAATAACAACCAGCGCACTGAGAATTATTTTGAGACGAAAACATTGCATTGTTCATAACATTTATCTTCGATGTAATGTCGTTTTCTAACGTGTGGGTTTTTATCACACAAATATACATACCCACAGGCATTAAACAGAAATCATTCAGTAATCAGTTTGTTTACGTTATTCCTCAATGAGTACCGGACAAAAGCCAGACAACTGTTATTCTTTGTATAATATATTATATTACAATGTAGCATAACATATTATTTGGTATTCATTCCTCTGTTATGTTTCAGTTACTTTCTTTTTCTATTATTCTTTAACTCTTGTCTTTAGCTGCAACCATTTCTGCAACATGTCTCAATAGTACAGAGTCTAACTACCTAAGCCTGCAATATAAACAGACAACAAAATTTCGATATCGTTTCAATTTCTTTTCCTCGTTGTTTTTTATTTCTTTTCCGTATCTTTAATAAATTTAATAAATTTGGTAAGAGACATACCTACAGGCATTTAACAGTGATTATTAATTTGCTTATATTATTCCTCAAGGAATACCGGACAAACCCCAGATAGCTGTTATTCTTTGTATATGACATATATTATATAACATATTTGGTATCCATTTCTCTGGTATAATGCTTCATTTTTTTCTAAAAAAAGTTGACACATGTCTTTTACTGCAGATGTTACTGGAAAATGTTCCAATGTATTACAATCTAACGACATAAGCCTACGATATAGACAGATATTGTAAACTCGGTAGCATTTCTATTTATTTTCCTCTTACCGCTCTTATTACTTTGTCTTCTCTTTGAGACATTTTATGAGATATATAAATATCCAGAGAAAAATCATTCATTAATTAGTTAGTTTATGTTATTCCTCAATGAAAGCCAGAAAACTTATTCTTAGAATCGTTATTGCGCCGGGCAAAATCCTTAGCAGTATTTCGTCGTTCTGAGTTCAAATTCCACCGAGGACAGTTTGCTTTTCATTCTTTCGGGGTCGATAAGATAAGTACCAGTACTGGGTCAATGTAATCGACCTATCCCCTCCTTGAACCTGTTGGTTTTCTGCCAAAATTTGAAACCAATATAATATATTATAACATAACACATTTGATAATTGTTTCACAGACACAATATTACAATTATATTTTTTCGAATAACTCCTTCTAATTTTGGCACAAGGTCAGAAATTTTGAGATGTATGTGTATGGAGGGAAGCGAAGTCGAATTCATCAACCCTAGTACTTGACTGGTACTTTATTTTTCGACCCCAAAAGAATGAAAAGCAACGTTGAGATTTGAACTCAAAACATAAAATGTCGAAAGTATTGCCGCTAGGCACTTGTCCGACGAAGTAAAGATTCTATCAGCTCACTAACAATATTAACGTTTGTCTGTAGTTTCAAACATTTCTGGAACACGTATGGACACCCCACAATCTATCTACAATAAACCTGATATTGTAAATTCGGTATGGTTTCTAATTCTTCTTCTCTCACGTCTCTCATTACTTTCGCTTCTTTTTAACTGTAAGTATAACCAGAACTTTTATAATCTCTTCCATTTGTATTAAGCAACCATAACACAACATTCACATCATACTTGCTAATTAAAAATCACCAGGTGCACTTGAGTGACATCGAGCATTGTTCATATTTAATTAAATTTCAGAATCTAAATTTATAAACTTACAAAATCCTTCGACAAAGAAACAATTTTTGAAACGATCTTAAAAAACTCAACCGTTTCGAAACAAGCATTTCCACAAGATATTAAATAAATTGATATGGGATGCTTTAAAGAACGTGGAGTTTTGATTGATAGCGCAAAATGGATTTTTACATTAAAACCTCAGCAGTATTTTGTCCTATACAAAAGGTTAAATAATGACTGACCACTTTGAACTCGGGTTTAAATTTTCTTTCTTTTTTTCTCCGAGCAAGTGAGGATTATTAGGACCTTCGTGCTCCCAGACAACGCATTTATTATAAACATTGCCTTCAAATTTTGGCACAAGGCCGCCAGCAAATTCGAAGGAGGAGACCAGGCAATTACATCGACACCGGTTCTCAACAGGTATTTATTTTATCGACCCCGAAAAGGATGAAAGGCAAAGTCGACCTGGGCGGAATTTGAACTCAGAACATAAAGACGGAATAAATGCTGCTAAGCGTTTTGACCGGTGTGCAAACTACCTTGTCAGCTCACCGCCTAATTAGAAATGTTCGTTTCAAATTTTGGCACAAGGTCAGCAATTTCAGAGGAGGGACTAAGTTCATTACATCAACCCCAGTATTCAACTGGTATTTAAGTTATCGACCCCGAAAGGATGAAAGGCAAAGTCGATCTTAGTGGAATTTGAACTCAGAACATAAAGATTGACGAAACGGTGCATTCGTTTCCTTTTAAATTCAGCTGTCGGCCTGGTTACTGTCTATATGGTTGCTGTACGATTTATCTCTTATGTTTCACTTGTTTCAATCATTGGACTACGACCATGCTGAGGTACTGCCTTGAAGGGTTTTTACTCGAACAAATCATCGACCTCAGTACTTATTTAAAGCTTGGTACATATTTTATTGATATCTATTTGCCGAACTGCTAATTCACGTGGACGTAAACTATTGTCAGTTTGGCTGCCGTGCTATATTCCCCATTAACACTTTTCCCTATCATTCTAATATTATAGATTCCAGTTAGTTTCCAAAATCTGTCGAGCCATTAAATTTCCCTTAAAGCGTTACGATAGGTTTTTCACTTTAGTTCCACTTTCCTCTTACTGTTATCTGCTTTGCTGGAAGCAGTGTTCCTGCAAATAGACAAACTTCGTTTCCATAGCCGTGTGATTTCGGTTGCAATTTTTGATTCACATTAAAAAACAATTTCAGTTTAGTCTTTGCATAGCTTCTTGTGATATTGAAATTCAATGTGAAGCAATACTTTGACCTCGTTCTTCAAAAACGTCATCGTGCCCGGAATATTATACACGTATTATTCACCTTTAGATCAGGCGCAGACTATTTTAGCATCAGTTTAGCACAATTTCCATACTTGTTATTATTACTGTTGTTGTTGTTGTTTCTTCTGCTGCTGTTGCTGCTGCTGCTACTGCTATTGTTGTTGTGTGCATATATGTAGATAGACAATTTTTTTTCCTATTCTTAGCTATTTCGCTTCTACTAACAGCAATCAATGATTTAGGACTCATAATAATTAATTGAAAGCTTGGAAATACAGAAAAACACTAATTATGCTGTTTGAGCAGCATTATATATCGAAAAAGCTTAATCTCTCTCTCTCTCTCTCTCTCTCTCTCTCTCTCTCTCTCTCTCTCTGTATGTATGTAAATATATATATATATACCCGTCCGGCTGTCTGTGTGCATTTCTGCTTGGTTGTTTGTCTGTCTATCTACATATATGCACACAACAACAATAGCAGTAGCAGCAGCAGCAACAGCAGCAGCAGAAACAACAACAACAACAATAATAATAACACCGGCAGGAGTGGCTGTGTGGTAAGTAGCCTGGTTACCAACTACAAGGTCCCGGGTTCAGTCCCACTGCGTGACACCTTGGGTAAGTGTCTTCTGCTATAGCCTCGGGCCGACACATCAACATCGGGACGTAAACACATCAATATCGGTTGTCAAGCGATGGTGGACACACACACACACACACACACACACACACACACACACACACACACACACACTCACACACACTCACACACACACACACACACACGCACATACGACGGGTTTCTTTCGGTTTCCGTCTATCAAATCCACTCACAAGGCTTTGGTCGGCCCGAAGCTATAGTAGAAAACACTTGCCCAAGGTGGCACGTAGTGGGACTGAACCTGGAACTATGTGGTTGGTAAGCAGGCTACTTACCACACAGCCACTCCCATGCCTGTGTACTTTCGTATGTTAGAAATTTGTTTGGGGGACTTTGTTTGGAGATTGGAGAAGTTTCTGATAATTTCCAAGGCTATAAAAATGGTTTTTATGTACATTATGAAGATAGTTTATTGTGAAGATGGAAGGAGAAAAGGCAGTGAGATATTGGCACTCTACAAGAGTATAGAGGAGCACTTAAGCTTAATATAATATTGTTTTTATTACAGCCTGGCATAAAAACATATATATATATATATATATATATATATATATATGTGTCGAAATCCAATGGACCAGTCACTGGATAAGTTTGGCACAGAAATGTTGACATAGAGTGGTAAATAAATCGATCTTGGATATATCGAGTTTGAAGTTTCTATCTCTTTTAAATATACAAATTTAAAAGTTAAAAACCTTGAAATATAAATATAAACTGTGAGAACGACCCTTAAGGAATCTAGTTACTGATCCCCTAAGGTAAGTTCTTATGCTATATTGGTAACGGTTGCTACATCCTCTCGAAAATTATATATATATATATATATATATATATATATATATATATATATAAGTTTTACATATAATTAGGACGATTGACTTGTTCCTTTATGGTATTATATTGTGCCTAGCTGTTTATATTAATTTTATATGCATATGCATGTTTGTGTGTATGTAGACATATATGTGTGTATGCATATATGTATATAAGTATGTACATATCTACATCTACATATATCTATCTTTCTATCTATCTATCTCTCTTTCTCTCTATATATATATATATACGTACTCAAATATTTGAATATACAAGCAGAAGATTTTATATATCTGTATATATGATAATCATGATAATAATTATTAATTAGGAACACTCTTCTTCTTCTTCTTCTTCTTCTTCTTCTTCTTCTTCTTCTTCTACTTCTTCTCCTTCTCCTTCTTCTCCTTCTTCTTCTTCTTCTTCTTCTTTTTTTTCTTCTTCTTCTTCTCCTCCTCCTTCTCCTCTTCCATTTCCTTCTCCGTCTTTTACTTCTTCTCGTTCTTATCATCGTTATCATCACCATCAGCAATACCTCCCCTCCTCCTCCTCCTCCTCCTCCCCCTCCTCCTCCCCCTCCTCCTCCTCCTCTTCTTCCTCCTCCTCATCCTCCTCCTCCTCCTCCTCATCATCATCATCACAGCTGTTGTTGTCGTCACCATCGTCGTTATCATCATCAACATCATTCCTTATTATTATTATTATTATTATTATTATTATTATTATTGTTATTATTATTATTATTACTAAGTGAGAGAGCAGGGCATGCCATCAAAGTGACACTGAGATTCGAAGCCCATTATACCCATCATGACTACCCGTCTGATAAGGGTACATCAAGCACATGCGTCACAACCATATATGCTCGACAGAATCTCAGCGCATGACCATACGGGTGGGGTCCCAATTAGTATTTTCCTCAGGTTGAGTAGCCCATCCCGCTCAAAAAGTCCCTGAATAACGTTTGTTTAAGGATGTTCAATGGAACACCCATGTTTCCAGAGGTGAATTATCCAAACCCCAAAGAATCCCTCCCAACACATGGCTATGATGCTCCCCACGACTTCTGCTCGTGATCAGAGATACACATATTGTCAGCCACTAAGGGACATGCTCAACTGGTTAAGGTCAAACAACTGACAAGCAAATCTGTGGTATTGAGCAGAATATTTGTTGTAGGCTATCTTTATACCAAGACAGAATAATGTATATGATAATTCATCCAGTTAGTAAAGATCAAAAGCCATGAGAGCCACTGCCATGAGAACCCTCCTATTACTGAACTAAATGTTTCCCTGCGAATTTTCGGAGTTTCATTATAGTCATAAGATTGTAACTTACGATGACTTGCACATTTATTCTTAATACGTTCCGGCAAAATCGAACGCAAATATGCTAATCACTGTAGTGTACGTCACTGAAAAACAATTTCTTTTTATGACAATAATGCGTTCACAACAACCTCGGTTCATTGTGGTGCAAAAGAGTTTGGAACACCGGTGTTTCGACATGTTTTGCCTTTTCCGCCAGAAACAACCCGGACTTTTGAGCCTATAGCTTTGTTTATAATTTCAGCAAATAAACCGTTTACTGATTAATGCTGATATCTGACAACCGATAATAAATTATTTACACTGTAAACAGCGAGATCTAAAGCAATGGTTTGCATATTTGTTCTTAGTACGTTCCGGCAGAGAGTCCCTTGCACCAACGAGTCCATTTTGTTATGAACACATTGTCATTGTAAAACAAAGAAGTTGTTCTAACGTGACGTACACAACAGCGATTAACATATTTGTGTTGAAATCTGCTGGAACGTATTAAGACTAATTATACAAGTCATCGCTGCTTGCTCGTAGTGCAAATAATGATTTATTATAACGTGCAACTGAATAGAAACTGTCATTTCACTTCATTATTACTCCACATTTCAAAACGAAACAAAATCGATGAACCAATGAAGATTACCATAAAATACGTAATAAGGAAGAACGTGACAACAGTTAAAGATTTTTATACACATGGATAACCATATTCACGAAATAATATTTTCTTGCTGATTATCAACGAATTTATTACGACATATTTTCCGAGTGAATTCTCTGTAAATTATAATTTGATTTAAAAATATAATTTGAATTTTATATTAAGGCGCTTTTTTTATTCGTTTTGTTTGATTATCAAATGCAGGATAATGACGAAATAAGGTAGAAGTTTTTATGTAATCATTGTTTGCGATGCGGGCTGCCAAAAATGAGGAAGTGTCCTTTATTCTAATGCCTGTGACAGTTATATATCGTCGGTTTTTAGAAGGTCAGAGTTGGGTATTAGGCATACAAAGTAACAGGCTCAGACGGTCAGGCATTTCAAATGGGTCTCCTGATTTTTACGCACTATTTTGGCTCATTCTTATACTTTCGCTATTAATTCTGAGCACTTACATACGTTTATATTCTTAAATATTTTATTGGTTAGCACATGCCTTGGCAAATCTAACCTTATGGTGTCAGTGTTAGCACTGTGAAGAGGTTTCTTTCCATTACTGTCATACACTTTTCACGGTTTAGAAATAACGCTTCTCTTGTTACGAAACTCAATAACGAACAAAATATATTCACACTTAC
Source organism: Octopus bimaculoides (assembly GCF_046866305.1). Taxonomy (NCBI): domain Eukaryota; kingdom Metazoa; phylum Mollusca; class Cephalopoda; order Octopoda; family Octopodidae; genus Octopus; species Octopus bimaculoides. Next base: position 6,662,691 of record NC_142945.1, on the reverse strand, counting down.
GGATTTTACGATCTCGTATATGAACTGGCTTCTGACCTAAATCTACAACTAAACAGCTAAAACATCATATTGCAACGATACTTTCTAGCTGACGAAACGTAAATGGTTATTTACTGGTTATAAATCAATTTTGATCTTAGCAGGGTCCAACATTTTAACTCACTTGTTACCTGAACCCAAACATGAAACTCTATAACGTCATCGATGCATTTATTGCAATATTACTTCTATTCAAGTAACAGCGGCATTTTTCTTGTTTCTGCCTGTCTCTGTTTCACTTGTTAACTCTTGTGGGTTCGAAGAAGGAGTGCTATGATAGTAGCAGTGTTAATTGGTTGGGTGTCCTGACATTGACCTGTTGATGGACATAATATACAAATGAATACTATACAAATATGTCTTTAAAAAGACTTTTCTTTTAAATTTACCAAAATTTAATTTTTCAATAATTTTTCTAAAATCTATTATTCATATTTACTGTTGAAAAGATCTCAAGGATCGAAACCGGTTCTGTAATATTCCTTATAAAAGTATTTTAGCATTTTCTACTTTTTTCCATATATATCTACTCGTGTGTTCCTCTTCAACCTTTTACATATATGGAACGTTCGAAAACACGTCCGATGTACTCCGCAGAAAATATAATAATAATATGATAATAATAATAATAATAATAATAATAATAATAATAATAATAATAATAATAATAATAATAAGAAGAAGAAGAAGAAGAAGAAGAAGAAGAAGAAGAAGAAGAAGAAGAAGAAGAAGAAGAAGAAGAAGAAGAAGAAGAAGAAGAAGAAGACGGCAACGAAAAAGATAAAAAAGAAATTAGTGAACAGAAAGGAGAAGAGCAGGAAAAAGCTAAAAACATGGCGCATAGCAGGTGAAAAATAAATAAATAAAAATAGAAAAAAGACAAAAATGCATAATTCAATTTTTCCTTCTGTGGTAAGCAAACCATATCTATCTATCTATCTATCTATCTATCTATCTATCTATCTATCTATCTATCTATATCCATACCACTGTATGTATATCTATGTACACACACACACACACACAAACACGTATATATATATATATATATATATATATATATATATGTACGTGTATACATAAAAAATGAAAGAAAAAACCAGTCAAATGAATTTTCTTCTAACTTTGGGAAAACTAGAATTTGATAATTGAAATAAATGTTAGTGAAGTCTTATAATTGATATATTGCAAATTTGGTAAAAGAATTTAGAATTCATGTTAAGTTTATTGTGAGATGTGTTATACAAAATATATTCTTCATTCGGTATTTGCTGAAGTAATATAGACTGGCAAAATAATGTACATTTGTTGGATAATATAATATGGAAATATACAGGAATGTCTCTCTCTCTCTCTCTCGCCCTCTCTCTCCCTCTCTCTCTATATTTATATACATATATATATATTTATATACATACACAAACATATCTATGTCTTTATATATATAGATAAATATATATATATACGTGAATACACACACATATATATATGCATACATATGTGTGTGTGTCTTTATACATACATACATACATACATACATATATATATATATTTATTCATATACACACATATACACATGCAATTACGTAAATATATATGTATGTCACTTTACTTTACTCTACCTCTTTCTCCTCTCTCCTCTCTTTCTCTCATTACTTGTATATCAATCACTCTATCTATCTATCTATCTATCTATCTATCTATCTCTCTCTCTCTCTCTCTCTCTCTCTCTATATATATATATATATATATATATATATATATATATATATATATATATATATATATATATATATATATATATATATATATGTATATATATAAAACTGTTAGCAAAATTCATATATATACATCGGTGCGAATGGTTTTGTTATACGATGCCGAATTTTACAATCCTATAAATGCTGACAACTTTCTATGTCATGGTTAATGTGACAATCACACGCTACACACCTTCCTTCCTAGTACTACTGTAAACTGCGAAAGGTATTACGTTAAAACCTAGTGCATACGCACAGCAGAGATCAAGATCAATCGTTGCCAAGTGGCTTCAACCTGCCAACTTTAGCTTCATTTCTATGGTAACAGTCCGCATACGTATTGATCAGACCTCGTATATATATATATATATATATATATATATATATATATATATATATATATATATATGTGTGTGTGTGTGTGTGTATGTGTGTGTGTGTGTGTGTGTGTGTGTGTGTGTGTGTGTGTGTGTGTGTGTGTGTGTAAGGATAACGCCAGATAATTCAGTCCCCAATAAAAGAATCACCAGAAGTGCATATTTAATTATTATATAGAATTTATTAAAATACATAGGTATATAGATATATTAAAGATATATAAGTATATAAATACATGAAAAATTTATAGGGTAATTGATACATTTAAAAAATATACAGATGTGAACATCGATACATAAACATATTAAAATATATCGAAGATGTATAAATATATATATATAAGTTGTCCGACTCAGAATAAAAATGAAATTGATGAATTGAATGTTAAAAATCCAGGAAGAAAGTAAAATGTAAAATATTAAGTGTCCTACGGTCGTTTTTGGGAGTTAATTGCCCGTAAAAATAAATGGTATATATACCCATTATTGAGCAATGCCTGCTTCCTCAGGCCTTGATAGTGGTTGTGCAAGTTCACATTTAGCAGTTACTGAAATGATACAAAGAGCTTAAGTAATTTTATAGATCAAGAATCCATAGAGACAGAAGGCGGAGGTGGGAGGAGGAGAGAGTAATTTTATAATAAATTAGTGATTAGAAAAATGATGAGAGTTAGTTTAACTAAATACGTTGGTTCAAATCTAACCTGAATCACGAAATTACAAAAATGTTGAATAATAAGAACGGAGGATATTAAGGGATCTCTTAATGCATAATTTACAATTACCCAATTTTGTGTTATAAATAGACCATGCTAGTGCATATATTATGCTTTTTGACTTAAGATAATGAATGTGTTTAGCTAGCGTAGATATATATATATATATATATATATATATATATATATATATATATATGTATATATGTATATATATATATATATATATATATATATATATATATATATATATGTATATATATATATATATATATATATATATATATATATATATATATATATATATATATATATATATATATATATATATATATATATATATATATATATATATATATGAGCACGTGTGTTTGAAAAGGTTAATTGTGTGACAGGGGAGAAACCAAAATATTTCATAAAATATATACGAATCTAATCATATCGGTAAGACGAAACTTGAAACGACGTCAAATCATAAAGATGAGTAATGCTTGACCGAAACGTCGAATTAAACTGTAGCAAGCAAACTTTCTATACAGTGAATAAATGCTATACGGAGTAAAAGTTGTTGAAACGGTTTTTGTGAGGCAAAAAAGTAAAACCAAAGTAAATATATTCGACCGATATGTTGTCGGTGACGAACTATCTCCAAAGAAAGTTTATACAACCATGTCATATGTTATATTTGAGAAGAATCTGGAGAAAATTATTTATCAATATCAGTACATAGATGCATACCGAAACAGTAATTACTCGTAGACTCATACTGACAACAAATGTGCACAGGGACAGTGGAGTATAAGCGTGTATATGCACACACATTCACGGTTGCATATATACCTTTATCTATCTATCTATCTATCTATCTATCTATCTATCTATCTATCTATCTATCTATAGATAGATAGATAGATAGATAGATAGATAGATAGATAGATAGAAAGATAGATAGAAAGAAAGAAAGAAAGAGAGAGAGAAGATTGAGAGAGACAGAGAGCATTGTGTTGATAGTATATCATTTGCATTTAGGAAAGTATCAACATCGTTATTATATAAGAAGGCGAAACGGAGAGTAAATGTATAAAAATGACTATAAATTTCTCCATGTCTAAAAAACGATTAATATTCAGTGCTGCTATACGAAATACTGTATTTATTTATCTATTTGATTATTTATTTATTTTACTAAATCACTGAGTATTTATGTTGCTTCGAGTAAATACGCACACATACGCATAAACACATGCATAGATATATACGTCTATATATGCACATATATATACATGCATGTATATATATATATATATATATATATATATATATATATATATATATATATATATATATATTTATACAAACATATATATATATATATATATATATACATAAATATATGCACGCATATACATATATATATATATATATATATATAACAGTATGCATGGATATATACATACACACACATATATATATATATGTATACATATAAACGTATATATATTTATATGTACATCTATACATATATGCAAGCATACGTGTTCATGTATATTATGAGTGAAAAAACATATATATATACATATATATATATATATATATATATATAGAGAGAGAGAGAGAGAGAGAGAGAGAGGGAGAGAGTGAGTGAGCGAGGGATTGAGAGAGAGTGAGAGAGAAAGGAGTGAGAGAGAAAGCGATCTGTCGGTCCATCCATTTATCTCTCTTGCTGTATATAATACACACAGACATATATATATATACTTTTGGAGAGTGGGGTGCACGCGCACTGTTTATTAAATCCTGTAGGAAAAACATGCGCAGTGTAAATTGATAAATTGGCGTCTCGCAGCTAACAAAGTTTCGAAACGGTAAAATCATATTAGTCTCTCACTGTATATCATTTATTCACTGTTCCAAATAGTTCAAACTTTGAAGAATCACTGTTGTAAAATACCATGAGATGCTTTCTGTATGAAAATGAAATAGTCAAGTGAATACTAACAAATTAAAGTATGAAATCTAAATGTAAATATCTATCCCTGAACATTACTGTCTCGAATCTTAGGTCTTATGGGAAGGTTGTCTGGTATCCATAACGCCTTCAACAACAACAGCAAGAAGAAGAAGGGGTTGAAGAAGATGAAGGAGAAGATGAAGAACAACAAGAACAATAATAATGATAATAATGATAATAATAATAGGAACAAATAGGGGCTGTAATAAAGGTGGAGTACTTGCAGAAAACAGCACTGCTTGAAACTACTCGAATACTCCGGATGGTTCTCGAAAAATAAGAGGTCAAATCCGAAATTTCAATTTTTTAGGATAAAACGGATTTGTACTGATATAGGGATTACTGGAAACGTGGAAATGGTTTTGTGCACCATTATGTCAAACGCAGCTGCAGTGGATCATGATTAAAGGAAATAGCAAATGACAAAGTCAAATCATGCATAATTTTATCAAACACAATGCAAAATGTGGCAGAATTCCTTTATTGATTAACTGGCACCGAAATTTCGCTGGTATTTCAAAAGTGTTTCATGAAAGTTACTTGCATGTTGCAGGAAAATATCTTCGCTTCAAACAGATATTTCCTCAGCCTCCTATTGTAGCCTTTAAACGGAATAAAAATATAAGAGTTCTATTGAACCCCAAGAAAGCTAACATTGGAGTATCTGAACGCTGTACCTTGAAAAACAGCCGCAAGAGAGGTAAGCCTTGTTCATTGTGCAACAACATAAGTCAAGTGAATTCCATCAGGAATCATAACAGAAATGTTATGATTTATACAGACGGTGGGATATGTAAAGTTTTCCATTTGGTGTACGCAGCAGCAAGCACGAAACACAACTTGATTTATGTTGGTTGTGCAACAAAACAATTAAACAGAACATTTAATGGACACAGAATTGACGTCAGACCCAATAACAGTTGTTCGACAGAACTTGCTGAATATTTTGCTTCAAACAGCTGCAATTTTGTAAAAAAACTTGAAAGTGCATATTCTCAGAAAATATTCTGAATCTGCTCCCCTTTCAGTACTCAAAATGCATGAAGAGAAATGTTTGCGGGTTATTAACGTCACGCCCCGGAGGAATGAATAAAATGACAGGAGAATATCATCAAATTTACACAAAACTGTTTGATTGAATATTCTTTTTCCTTTCCGTTTTTCTTTATTTTTTCGTTCTCGGTTTTTTCTGTTCTTTTTTTTTTCTGTCTTTCTTTTCGCCTTTTATAAAATTGAGACTTAAAAACCGATGATTTCATACCATCAATGTGCGGACGCTAGTTGTTCTCGTTCATATTTTACATTTGAATTTGTATAATTTTGATTTTTTTTTTACTTTGAACTCGACAATGACAGGCTTGCTGTCGAAATATCGTTCAACAAATAAGATATCTATTGCAATCGCATCGCGCTCTTCGTCTTGTCTGTTTACCTTTGTGAAGAGTTACGTCAATCCTTTTAAAATATAATAATAATAATAATAATAATAATAATAATAATAATAATAATAATAATAATAATAATAATAATAATAATAATCCTTTTTACTATAGGCACAAGGCCTGAAATTTTTGAGGCGGGGGAATAGTCCATTATATCGACCCCAGTGTTTCACTGGTACTTAATTTATCGACTCCGAAAGGATTAAAGGCAAAGTTGGCCTCGGCGGAATTTGAACTCAGAACGTAACCACAGACGAGCTACCGCTAAGCATTTCACTCGGTGTGATAACGATTCTTCCAGCTGGCCGCCTTAATAATAATAATAATAATAATAATAATAATAATAATAATAATAATAATAATAATAATAATAATAATCTCATATTCACACAAATGTGATGGTTTAGGGACATTAGAAATATTCATTAGAAAACAGTGAGGATTTTTATAGAGTACGGAATATAGGCCTGAAAGTACAAACCCGCCACCAAATATTAATATAAAGAATGGAAAAAAGTCTCAGGAGATATTGACAATGAAAACAACGCATGAAAGAAATTATCTCACGGCTCTAAACACATGTGATAGATTTATTTTAATGGAAAACGAGAAATTTACAATGAAAGAAAAAGATACAAAATACAGAATAAGAAATGTGTTAATTGATGATCGATCATTTATTTCTCAGCGACTTTATAGAGTTTCAGACAATGGAACTGGTTACAACCTCAAATCGAAATTATCTTTTGTTCTATGCACTCCACATCGCAAATCTCTTTTCCAGGCCACTGACATTTGTTATACCCAAAGCATTGACCCAATTATAATGATTGTAATTAATAAATTAATGAAAAAAATATGAGGTTTTAACAACGACACACATACTTCGCCCACTCACACCCACAAACCTACGTAATAAATAAATATTCCTTTTACTCAAAGAAATGCTGGAAAATTTTAAAACTTGACTTCTAGTATGACGCAGTATACTTCTAGTATGACGTCTATGAACGAGTCGGGAAGATTATTGCTTATGATAGCTTGGCAGAGAATGGCTCGATGTCTGGTTGTAAACGGAAGGCCATCTCCGGACATTGCCCCATCTGATTATCATTTATTCCGAAGTCTTCAAAATCATTTGGACGGAAAAAATATGAATTCTGTAGACGAAGTCAGAATAGTAATAGAGGAATATTTTTCGTCACGGGCAAGTGAATTTTGGAAGAGGGGCCTTGCAAGTCTACTAGATAGATGGAATAGTATTGTAGAAAATGAAGGAAAGTTTATTTTAGATTAAATAAGAAATTTATCAACTTTGAAAAATAAAAGAAATATAAAAAATCGCATTATTTATGGGATGACCCAATATTTATATACGAACTTGTACAGACACATATAATATATCTTTTGTGTAGAGTTAGATGTACGAATGTTGCTGATGAGATTAGAGCTCTGTGTAGAGTATCATCATCTAGTCTACTTTCAGTTGAGTGGGGATGTTTACTATTTTACTGGTTAAGGTATTTAGAGAATATACAGGAAAAAGTATGATAAGCACAAATTCACATGATTTGAGCGCAGTTATACAGTTGTAGGCAAGTAGGGAATAGAGACAGCTAAGTCGTTCCTGGAAAGACTAAATCTTCCAATAGTGCCTCTAGATATTTGTTATAGAAAGTGTGTAGATAAATAATTACTGCGTAGAAGACACATATTAACAAAATTCAAAGACAGTTAATTTCACTTAAATATTTATTTATTGGTGTGAACATTTTCGTCGCACCACCTGTGATCTTGTGACGAATGACAAAAAAAAACCCTATTATCAAATGATTTTTTCTTGTTTAAGTGCAAGCCAGCAGTAAGGTAGGAGCTAGTCGATTACATTGGACCCAGTACCAGTACTTGATTGGTACTTGTTATACTGATCCCTGAATGATGAAAGGCAAAATCGACTTTGGGGGAATTTGCACCGGAAGAAATACAACTTAGACAACTTCTCCAAACTTCTAATAATTTTGCCAGCTCTCCGCCTTATTAAAATACAGTTAATAATCTTTATGTGTTTTTTAATGACTAATATGTGCCTTCTATATAAGGTGGTGAGCTGGCAGAATCATTGGCACGCCAGGCAAAATGCTTAGTGGCATTTCGTCCGTCTTTACATTCAGGGATCAAATTCCGCCCAAGTCGACTTTACCATTCATCCCTTAGGGGTTAGTAAAATAAGTACCAAGAGAGTAATGGGGTTGATGTAATCGACATACCCCCTCCTTCAACATTGCTGGCTTGGAGTCAAAATTTGAAAGCAGTCCGAATCTTCTACACTCTAATCGGTTTAGTTTCAACACGCAGTCTCAAACCAAATCGCTACTTGCCTGGCAATTACACTTCAGATATGTAGATCATTAATGCATTTTACCATTACATTTTGAAATGTAAAATTTATAAATTTTTCAGGAATAGATAAAAAAAGAGAAACAAGATCGGATATTAGAAAATTTTGATTGATCTTCCCGAACCAGGTAAATTTTGGATTTTCGAAAATCAAAATCACATTTTTCTTTATGTAAAAATGTGAAAGTAATGGATCATAGACTAGTAATATGTATGTAGTTAAAATGTAATGCACACTTTTACACTGAAATACATATTGTGATACTATATATATATATATATATATATATATATATATATTTTATAATTTCTGTCTTTTTCTTTATGAGTAATAAATAGTAAATTTACTTTCAAATAATAATAATGTACTTCATAATGATCATTTCATGTGTATTGCGCTCGTTATTTAACATTAAAAACAATGAAAAATCCATAGATATATACACATACATATATATATGTATGTGTATATATATATATATATATATATATAAAATATATAGTTTTAGGGAAAATAACCAATTTTCAAGAACTCATCGATGAAAATCCACTATCACATATAGAAAAATTAATAATTAAAAGCACAATAAATGAGTATAATATAAAGTAAAGTAAATATCATAAGATAAATATTATATTATATTATATTATATTATATTATATTTATCTTATGATATTTACTTTACTTTATATTATACTTATTTATTGTGCTTTTAATTATTAATTTTTCTATATGTGATAGTGGATTTTCATCGATGAGTTCTTGAAAATTGGTTATTTTCCCTAAAACTATATATTTTATATATACTTTATCTATAAGGCTCAATTTAATTTTAATTTTTTATAAATTGATTTTAATTGAGTTTTTTACCTGTAATTTTGGATTTTGTCCCTAATATATATATATATATATATATATATATATATATATATATATATATATATATATATGTATGTATGTATATATGTATATATATATATATATATATATATATATATATATATATATATATATATATATATATATATATATATATGTATTTATATATATAGATATCAGTGTGTGTGTTTGTGAGTGTGTGTATGTATGTATGTATATACATACATAATGAATGAAAAATGTAAAAACAAACATAACGTTTACTGAATGTAAAAACGAACGGCAGAGAAATAGAAGGTCCGTAATTCTTCATATAATTATTATTATTATTATTATTATTATTATTCAGTAGTTTTATTTTTATAACGTACTTTCACTTCACTACCGAGCGCAGATCTGTGCGCCTTGGGTATGTGCTGTGGTTTGCTGTGGTGCTCTTATGTTTACTGTACTGAAAGTGTTTTGCGTAGAATGTGTGCAGTACCCAGTAGTGCAATTTTCTGTATGTTATATATATTTGTAAGTCCTGGTGTTTTTGTTATGTATTTGTCTGAATATTTTTTTATTATACCTAAGGCACCTACTATGATAGGAATTGTTTCTGTTTTTAGATTCCACATTCGAGTTATCTCTATTTCCAGGTCTTTGTATTTTGAAAGTTTTTCCATTTCTTTTAGAGAAACGTTGTCATCTGCTGGTATTGAAACATCAATTAGAAGGCATTTTTTTCCTTCATGATCTTTGACAACTATATCTGGTCTATTTGCCTTAATTTCTCTATCTGTGTGTATTGGCATATCCCAGAGTATGGTTGCTTTCTCGTTTTCTGTGACCTTTTCTGGCGTGTGTTTATACCATCTTTTTTCTGTTGCTATTCCATAATGTTGGCATAGCTTCCAGTGTATATAGGTCCCAGCTCTGTCGTGCCTGTGAATATATTCCTTCTTAGCCAGGACTGGGCAGCCAGAGATAATATGATTTATTGTTTCTTGTCGATCTCCACATATTCTACAGTTACTTGTTATATTTCTTTTCATTATGTGTTTTTGGTAATTTCTGGTGGGGAGGCTTTGGTCTTGTGCAGGAATTAAAAATCCTTCAGTCTCTGCTTTGAGTCCTGAGCTTCTCAGCCATTGCTGGGATTTTTCTCTGTCTATTTCTTTCGCATTTAGTTTAGCCCAGTATTTACCATGTAGGGGCTTTTCTTGCCATCGTTTTATCATGGTCCGTTGCTGTTCTAGTTTTAGTTTGGATTTCATTTGTTTTATAGCTTTTGTTGTTTCTTCTTCTTCTTCGTATTTGTTAGGTAGATTGATTTCTTGTTTGTATTTGTCAGCTTATTATTATTATTATTATTATCATCATCATTATTATTATTATTATTATTATTATTATTATTATTATTATTATTATTATTATTATTATTATTATTATTATTATCATCATCATCATCATCATCATCATCATTATTAAGATAGTGAGCTGGCAGCGTCGTTAGCACACCAGACAAAATATTTAGTGCCATTTCACCCGCCTTTACGTCCTAAGTTCAAATTGCGCCGAGGTCGGCTTTATTTTTCATCCTTTCGGAGTCGATAAAATAACAGATGGACTCTGGTCTCAATGCACTCGACCTACCCCGCCTCCAAAACTGCTGGCTTGTGCCGAAATTTGAAATGAAATTATGTTAATGTGTTTTTCTTCTTTCAGTTTTGCTTCCATTTCTTGTTGACAACCTTCCTGACTATATGGGCAAGGAAACTTTTTGTTTGCATCGATAGGCCATTAAAATAATCACTATATATATATACATATACACATATATATATATACAAAAATACATATATATATATGTATTTATATAGACACACATATGCATATGCATGTACATACACATGCCTATATATGAACGTGTGGGTGTATGTGTATGTGTATGTGTAAGCAATGAATTGCCCTCGTATATGTTTATCGATATCTTTTGTTCGAAATGGTTTCCATTGTGTTTCACTAAATTAAAGTCACAATTGATTCAAAAAGTCACATGTGTGGTTATCGTTCTCACAACAAAAATGCTCTTTTCAATGTGTGTGACGTACCAGTTAAACAATCTTTTGTATTTCTTGCATGGATGGTAAACCAGGGATCGTTCTCAAATGATTTTCAGTTCCTTTTATGATCATTCCAAGTGCTGTTCCGATACTGGAACCACCTTGAGATGCCACATTTTTCGATTTCAATGGGCAAATCTATATTTTTTGCGCTTGTCGAATTCTTTTGCTTAAATATTATGATCACAAGGAATGCTCATGTCGATCAATAAACGGATTTTATTATTGCTTTGATCTTTTACAATAATATCCAGATTATTAGCTTTGATGGTCCGAAAGAATCCTTACGTTCTCTCCATCAGTTTTAGCCTCAGAGTGGCGTTCATACCATTTATCAATAGTTTTGATTTTATAATGCCAACATATTAACCATTGTAGATATTGGCCAATTCTTTCATGTTCTGATTTATACTCCACAGATACTTCCATAGATTAGGTGGTCCACAGTTCCAATCACATCATTACAGGATCCGCACTTTAGATCTCCTCTATTTTTCATCACACTGGCTTGGCAGTTTTGGATCAATAAGCTTGGTTCTTGAGTAGCTAAGATGAAACCATCGATCTCTGAACACATACTTAACTGATACTCCTGGATTTTCCTTTACCCAAAGCCAGGATCTTTCAATACCTCCTCGTAATATATTAATATATATATATATATATATATATATATATATATATATATATATATATACATATACACATATATATATATACAAAAATACATATATATATATGTATTTATATAGACACACATATGCATATGCATGTACATACACATGCCTATATATGAACGTGTGGGTGTATGTGTATGTGTATGTGTAAGCAATGAATTGCCCTCATATATGTTTATCGATATCTTTTGTTCGAAATGGTTTCCATTGTGTTTCACTAAATTAAAGTCACAATTGATTCAAAAACAATTATATTGTTTTTGAACCGACGAAAAAAGAGAAAAACATACGTAGTTAGAAATGCGAGAACTGAAAGAGTAACAAAAAACTTTTCAATGGTTACTATGTATATATATATATATATATATATATATATATATATATATATATATATATATATATATATATATATATATATATACACGCATATATGAGTATATGTGCATATAGACACACATACTAACACTCATACACACGCACATACACAAACAAACATATATATTTATATGCATGTATGTATAACCAGGTATATTTTGCTATATACTTACACATGTATATGTATAAATAGACGTATGTATATATATATATATATATATATATATATATATATATATATATATATATATATATATATATATATATATATATATATATATATATATAATTTATAAATAGAAAAGTCAGTTGTGCAATTGTTACAATGCTTAAGCATTTTCTCAAAGATATATGCATTTGAGGAAATGCATAGACAGTGAAACTATTGTACGGTTGTTAGGAATTTTTTATAAAAATTTTATTCACCTCAGTCTAAGTTTTGTATTGTGTTCTTTTCAGATGCAGACTATGAACTACTCATACATACATACATACATACATACATACATACATACAAACATACATACATACATACATACATACATACATACATACATACATATATATATATTTATGTATATATATATATATATATATATATATATATATATATATATAGTTATTAATATTTCTAAGTCTCTCTCTATATATATATTCATGTATATATACATACATACATATATATCTGGTTCTACCTGTCTGTCTCGTTTATGTGTGTATATGTATGCAAGCATGTATGTATATAGGTATGTATGTATGTATGTATGTATGTATGTATGTATGTATGCATGTATGTATGTATGTATGCATGCATGCATGCATGTATGTATGTATGTATGTATGTGTCTGGCATTCGCCATGATAGATCGCTAACCCCTAAGACTTCTATTTTTTTTCTCCCTGTTTATTTCTGTGTTCCTTTCTGTCGAAGAGCGTAGGCTCGAAACATAAAAGACTTTCTCACTTCCCGAGCGTTTTTCTTAAAATACCAAGAAAAAATCGTGCAAGTATTTGAGTGCTCGTTAAGCCCGTAAGAAATACCGACCAAATCCTTTTCATATCACGTCAAACAGACTTTAAAATGAAGGATTCATTAGATAATGTAGTTCTACATACATATGTAGTATATCTGAAAAAAAAAAAAAAAGATACGATGATTTTAACTGAAACATTTTAGAACATGTGTCTATTACATCAATTTTCGCTTGGGGCTACGAAATAACATCAAAGACAACAACAGCAATGACGACAACAACAGTAGTAGCAGCAGCAGCGGTAACAGTAGCAGTAGCAGCAGCAGTAGCAGCAGCAGTAGCAGCAGCAGTAGCAGCAAGAATTATTTCAACAACAGGAGTAGCGACGGCAACATTAAGAACAACACAAAGATGACTAATTAATTTTATACATCGACAAAGAAGCATGAAAATTTCAATGGAATAACAGAAAAGGACTCCCAGAAGGGGAATAAAATACAATACAGGTTGTTAATTAAATTAATGTTAACATACTTAATGAAGAAAACTGAGAAAAAAGAGAAATTGATAAGAAATATGCGTTGAAGAAAAGACAGCGTTATCTTAATGATTAATATTATTTAGATCATTTAAGGTGGCGAGCTGGCAGAATCGTTAGCGCGCTGGACAAAATGCTTAGCGGTATTTCTTCATTCGCTACGTTCTGAGTTCAAATTCCGCCAAGGTCGACTTTGACCTTCGGGGTCGATACATACATACATACATACGTACGTACGTAGACTTGGAAGGCAGCTCCTTGAGCAACAGTTTTCTTCTGATAACCTGGAATACATGCCCAAAGAAGTCGCACGACTCTACCGCAACGTATCATCAGATGAAAGGATGAGCCTATATGAGCAGAAGACTATGTATGGATATGTTACTAGAAGGCTCCGTGATGATAGTGACATCGATCATCAAAGCAGTTTATCATGGATCAATAGCCGGATTACTACCTCCCACTTTGAAGGATATGCGTTTGCAATCGAGAAACAAGAAATATCAACCAAGTACCTGATACCCAAGAGGGATAGAGATTCAAGTAAAGCCGTAAAATGTGACATCTGATGCAGACTTTGTGGAGTTAACACCAAAGATATCACCCACATCATAAGCAGTTGTCCGAAAATGTCATCACGGTATTATCTATCGATGAGACACGATGTTGTAGCTAGGACACTCTATCCGTCAGAAGGATAATCCCGACGACAAAGAAATAAGAATCCACAATACGGTAGAAACCATAATAATAATAATAAAAAGGAATACTGGTGGAATGTATCAGTGAAGACCTCAGTAAAATGTAAATACTATAGACCTGATATAATGATTTGGGATAGAGAAGAGAAACTGTGCACAGTCGTGGAAATTAGCTGTCCAGCGGATGTTAACTTACAGCTGAAAATCAGTGAAAAAATGCTGAACTATTGAGAAATTTACAATTACATACACACAAACGCACGTGTACGTACGTACGTAATACATACATACATGCATACATACACACATACATACATACATACATACACACATATACATACATACATACATGCATACATACATACACACAAACGCACGTGTACATACATACGTAGGTACATACATACATACATACATACATACATACATATATACATAGGTACGTACGTATATACATTCATTACGTATAAGACGGGTTTTCTCATAGTTCTTGTCTACCAAGTTCACTCACATGGTCGTTTCAGGTGTATAATAGAAGACACTTGCTCAAGGCTTCACGTAGTAAGACTGAACTGAAAACCATGTGGTTTCAGAGCAAGTTTCTTGTCTACAGAGCCATACTTGCGTCTTGTCTAATTAATGTTTTCTTATGTTTCTTAATTATATTGATTGTTCATGCTTATTCATGTCTTTTCGGTAGAAACATCATGATTGAAGTTTAAAAGTAATTTCCTTCGCGATCATGAGGAGCTGCGTTCGATCTCAAGGTGTGGCATCTTTGGAAGGTATTATTTATCATAGTCTCGAGTTTTGTGAGTGAAACTGGGTCAATGGGAACTGTTTGGAAGCCCTGACACTGAGTTTTGATGATTCTGTTTCAAGATTATATTAGTTTTCGGAATGCTCAGCAACGTATATGCTAATGCATTGAGAAGATAGTTCAGTTGTTCTAACAATTTGAACATTCCTCGTCGAGACCGACGGAGGTCCATTTAAATCCTCTCCCGCTTTATAATATGCATCTATTTAGTAATTTTCCTAACATTACTTTGTGCAGTACGGTGAAGTCTGTGGTTCGCTGACGAAATCACATTATATCAAACCGAAACATGTTCCTTACTTTCCAAAATGATTTAAAACTTTATTAGTCAGAGAGCTAATTTCTCATCATCGATAACGACGGAGATCCGAAAATATCAACTCGTGTATTATAATATACATCCATTTAGAGATTTTCCTTATTATACTTCAGGCAGTACAGTAAAACCTATCCTCCGCTGATGAAATTCAATTATACTGAAACACGCCCCTTGCTTTCCGACATAATTAAAACCTTATTAGTCATGCAGCTAATGCTGCCTCCTCATTGTATAAATATTTCTAATTAGATTTTCGATACTCACCACATTAAATATATTAACACTAACTTAATTATTGTGTGCGTGTGTATTTAATGAGAATGACGTCTCTTACTAATTAAACTCTGTGATTTATATTTTAGATCGAGGTTACCATTTCTTTTACTGTTCACTTATCAGAAACTTCTTGGACGTTTTAGAAACTATTTTGACGTCCTCTGGGACGATCTGGCCGAGCTGGCAAAGCTGAGGTTACTGCATTCTTTTCTCGATGCTGTTGTTGTTGTTAGTGACGAGTTGGCAAAATTGTTAGAGTATTGTAAAAATTGTTTCCGTGGAATTCAACCCAGCTCTTAACGTTCTGAGTTTAAACTCTGCTGAGGTTAAGTTTCATCCATCCGCGATTGATAAAACACTGTATAAAATAATGCACCTGTTACGTACTGAGATCGATGCTATGGTTTACTGGTTCCCAACAGTGGTTCCCAACCCTTTTACTTAAATGAATTTTCCCACGGCCCCCTTTTAATATGCTTATCCTTATATATCTATTTATACATATATATATATATATATATATATATATATATATATATATATATATATATATATATATATATATATATATATATTTACTGGAAATGAAGTCACAAGAGAAAAATGTCGTGAGAAATGAAGTGACAGGAAACAATTTTCAGCTAAAAAAGTACAAAATGTTGCAGAAAAATTGTCATAGGAAAAAAATTACATTCATGTGTCACACACAAAAATCAGGCTAAGTTACAGGGAGAAAGTCATGGTATAAAATCATAGGAAAAGTCACATATCATAGGAAAAGTTGCAGGAGAAGTCATTGGGCAAAAATCACAAAGAAAGTCATAGGAAGAAGTTACGAAAGAAAAATTTTAGCGAAATCATAAGACAAAAGGGCTAAAATATAAAATTTAAAAACTTGTTTAAAAAAAAGGGCAACTACAGAAAAATCGCAGGAAAATGATATGAGAAAAGAAGTGACAAGAAAAATCTCATAAGTAATCACACACACACAAAAAAAAGAAAACTTAGAAAAAGTCACGGGAAGAGTCACAAATGTTATAGAAAATTTTTGATTTATCTAAACATCTTTGATCTGTTTCATTGCTTCACTTGAATGATGGAGTAAATTGGTTTTATTTTCTTCCCAAAAGCAATGCTGTTATTGAAAGTTAGCCAAAAGTCACCCAACAGTAACTCAAAATTCCATAAATACTTAATATTCAATTTTACTTATTCATTTGAAAAAATATGTCACCCAAGAAGGACTCAGTTTGAACAATTTTCATGATGTTTCATATTTAGATGCTTTTTATTAAATTCATACAGTTGTTAAAAATAAATAAGTCTTGAAATCAAATGGTTTTGATTTACTGTCAGGTGACTTTTGGCCAACCCTGCATAAATTCGTTGTCGTTGTGTACCAGTGAATAAAAATGTCTGTTAGTAAATGACTTGGTTAATTATTTTAACTGTTACTCCTGGCATTTAAATAAAATCTGACATTTTTCCCCTGCTGTGATATTATTTCCACACCTCGCTGTTAACATCTGCTGTGTCGGTTAATTTAATGATTTACCAATTAATTTTAGCGACATGTGTATATTTATGCAGAGTTATGTGTGTTTGTATAGACCCGAACTCTCTGTTTATTTATTCAAAAGTTGTATTTATTTATTTAATTTGTGTTGGTATGCATACATTATTTCAGGGATGGGTGAATTTTATTCGGTAGCTTTGTCATTTAATTTAGTCACTGTTTGTACCAATTTACAAAATGTTTGTACTGTTTAGAGTTGTATGCATAAATTTATTTGTTGTTTAATAACGTAGAGATATATGTGTTAAATGTAATCTGAATATTAATTTTATTCATTTAATCATTTACTTCATTTTGTTAATTATATTCACTTAATTGTATTTGTGATTATTGCAGCTGAATTTGCAATAATACTCAATAATACACGTGAAAATGATATAGACACGAATGTAATATGTTTAAGATACGATCATTGAAACAATAGGAAATATTACCTCCTTACTAAGAACCGTAAAATTGCACGTGTAATACGCAGTTTTTTCCCCACTAACACCAAGTTAACCCTTTGCCTATACTGTGTGTAACATATGATATATATATATATATATATATATATATATATATATATATATATATATATAAGCAATGTTAATTCTCTAAATTAGGTATTAACACTTTATATATATATATATATATATATATATATATATATATATATATGTATCACGAGATACATGTCTATACATCATTTATGCTGCATGGCTTTCGGATCTCCTCCTCCTCTTCCTTTATTCTTCTTCGTCCACCTCCTCGTCCTCCTCCCCGCCTCCTCCTCGTTCTCTTCTTCGTTCTCTTCTTCGTTCTCCTCCTCCCTTCCTCATCCTTCTCCTCCTTTTCGTTGTTGTTTTTCATCTTCTTTTTCTTATTCATCACCATCACCATCTTTTACATGTTCCTCGTTGTTGTTGAGACTGATGTTATTTTGTTGTTGCTGCTCTTCTTCTTCTTCTTCTTCTTTTTCTTCTTCTTCTTCTTCTTCTTCTTCTTCTTCTTCTTCTTCTTTATGCGTGTTTCTGTACGCGCGTGCGCATGCTTGTATCTGTGTGTCCGCTAAATATTTCACGCAATGGCAGCTTTTATGCTTGAACATCTGTCTGTCTGTCTCTGTCTGTCTCTGTCTGTCTCTGTATGTCTGTCTGTCTGTCTCTGTCTGTCTCTGTATGCCTGTCTGTCTGTCTCTCTCTCTCTCTCTCTGTTCGTCCGGTAGCTTTCTAGTTAAATAAGTCAGTGTTAATACAATTTAGCGTAGGAAACATTAAATATATGTTCCCTGGTTCAGGATAATTATACAGCGTAGTTTACAGAGAAATAGGAAAAAAATTAAACGAAGAATGTCAGTGTTTAAACATCGGTCTGTTTGATAAAGACTGACAAGAAGCTAAAAAAAAAAAAAAGAGAAAAACCTGCAGCAGAAACAACAGTAACAACAACAACAAAAACAAGAGCATCATCAGCATCAGCATCGTCAGCAACATGAACGAGAACACCAACAATAAACACACACAAGAGCAGCAACAGCGTCGTTATCAACAACAAAACGCATCATCGTTGTCGTCATCGTCGTCATCATCATCATCATCAACAACAACAACTTCAACAGCAACTATAACAATAGCGATAGCAACAACAATACGATATCATTATCAGCCACAACAAATAGAACAACAAGAGCAACAACAACAACAACAACAACAACGAAAGAAAAATCGAATTAGACAATAAAATAAAATTAGAATAATATTGATACGAAACGGTTGGTAACTTGCAAAGAAATAGTTGGGTGAGGCAAAAGAAACAAAAAAAAAACACAAAAAAAACAAACACACACACACAAAATAGAAACAAAAGAAACAAAGCAAAAGCAAATCCCCCACAAAAAAAACACAACAAAAACAATAAATAAATAAAA
>NC_142945.1:6635296-6637796 GCF_046866305.1 Octopus bimaculoides | reverse complement strand
CTGCTGATGCTGCTTATCGTAATCACCACCGCTTGCCGATGACTATAACAGCGAGATCGCATAACAGTGAATGCCGCCTAATTTCATCATCATTATCATCATCGTCATCATAATCGGCATCATCAGTATCATCATCACCATCATCATCATCCTCATCGTCGTCATCATCATTATCATCATCATCATCATCGTCGTCGTCCTCATCATCAACATCACGACCATCTACAATAACGATCGTATCATACGACATTCTGTATGTCTGTGTGCGTGTGCGTGTGCGTGTGTGGCCTATGGCATGGCTAATGTACGTGTGTGTGTGTGTGTGTGTGTGTGTGTGTGTGTGTGTGTGCGTGTATGCTTTTAATATCAACTGACAACAAGGATATTATTATAGATCGATAGTTTGCGTGTTATTGCTGAGACAGTGCCGTCCTTTTTAGACAGAACAGTACACCTAGCCGCATATAGGTACCACAGGTTGATTAGATCGATCCACAGATATCAGCGAGCCACAGCGTTCTAATTCTCTGTGCTTTGTGAGGTCGCGGCTGTAAGTTCGATTCTTCTTCTCCCTGACAGAACTGAAAATAAAGCATCAGTGTGTATGTGTGTGCATATATGTTTGCATGCATGTGTGTGCATCTGTGAGCGTGTGTGTGTATATACACATGTGTGTGTGTATGCATATGTGTGTATATATATATATGTGTTAAGTGTGTGTGTGTGTGTATGTGTGTGTGTGTGTGTTTGTGTATGTGTGTGTTTGTGTGTATGTATGTATGCATGTGTGTGTGTGTGTGTGCGTGTGTGTGTGTGTGTGTGTGTGTGTGTGTGTGTGTGTGTGTGTGTGTGTGTGTGTGTGGATAACAATGGGGATATCCCCGTAGAGTGAAGTGGCGAACCATGAGATGGACTGTCTCGAAGTCACGTTCGCGAGTACAGAGTCGACGGAGTCAGAGTAATTGAGAGTAGGAGATGGACCGTTTGGTGTGGATAGAGTGGGAGGTGGAGAAGTGGAGGTATTGTGGAAGTCTGTAGGAGTGTAGTGGATGAAAATGGTAAGAGAGAAGCGCTTGATGGCAAAGGAAATATCGAGGAAGCGAACGACAGTGTTGGAGTCAGAGCAGAATTCAAGGGCGGGGTAGACAGACTAAGTCAGTGTTTCTCAACTTTTTTGCCCTTGTGTAACCCTTAAAATAAATTATATGTCTTAAGGAACCCCTGTACAAAAAAAAAATGATATACCATATCTTTCTCATATTTTTTCATTGTATTTCACGTGGCAAATATCATATATATTTATATACATATACATATATTTATGTTTGTATGCATGTACATATATATATATATATATATATATATATGTGTGTGTGTGTGTGTGTGTGTGTGTGTGTGTGTGTGTGTGTGTGTGTGTGTGTGTGTGTGTGTGTGTGTGTGTGTGTGTATGTATAATTCAGTTATTGAGATTTCAATCAATAGATTTGTAGGTATTCCATTTCAGATAATGCAAAAAAAAAAAAAAAACTCAACGAGTATTCATGATGGAAAGCTCGTGGTATTTATATGCACACCAAGAAATAATACTTGAGGATAAAACCAGTACAATAGCAGAGTAAAAAATATACTACCTTAATTAGGGCTTACGTGAGCTAAAATTATAATTAAAAAGGAACTACACGTGTTTCTGTATTGGGAGATCAGAATTTATGTAATCATCAGATTTATAATTCTACCAACACATCTTCAGGTTCATTTTTCAAAATATTGTTCAACTATTTTAAATCACCATAAAAATTAAGCGTTAAATTAAAAATTAAAAATTGGTTAGATAGGATGATGTCTATATTACAATATTGCAATAACCAATAACATGTTGTACATGTATAGTAATATTACGATCATGAAATTAACATTAACTCACCTCACTATTTCTCTCGGAACCCCTGGGAACCTTTTGCAGAACCCTAGAGTTCCGGGGAAATCCGGTTGAGAAACGCTGTTAGATGAAAGAGAAGTTGAATTGTTCGCAGAAGAGTGAGATCCGCCGATATAGTCGTCGATGTGCTAGCCGTGTAGCTCAAGAATGAGCTCAGTCAATGGTAAGAATATCTTGGCCTGAACACTGCCGACGAACAAGTTGGCGTAGTTGATGCCCATTTTGTTTCCTACAACCACTTCCGTAAAGAAAGAAACTAAAATAAAATAACTAAATCAGTCAACCGGAACAGTGCTATGCTGGAGATCCGGAACGTGAGTTAAGGAAATATATATATCATTAGTTGTGAAATTTGTGTTTTTGTCATCATGTGCATGTTGTAGCCTGCGAATTTTGTAGCAATGAACCAACGTGAAATTTTGCGTTAAACTTCGGAAGTCTGCTACAGAGACATTGCGCGTGCTTCGGTAAGCTTACGGCAGCGAGGAAATGGTCGTGCGCAATGTTTCGAGTGGCACGGGCGCTTCAAAAGCCGCACGACAGAGTCACAGCCCAATCAAG
>NC_142945.1:6627796-6630296 GCF_046866305.1 Octopus bimaculoides | reverse complement strand
TTAAAGTTACCGATATGTTGTAAAATGAAACAAGAAAATACTTTCCAGTGTGGTGAGAGAGAGAGAGGGAGAGAGAAAAAGAAGAAGAAAGAAAGAGAGAGTGGGAAGAAAAAGAGAACAAAAGGGAAGAAGAAAGTGAAAGTAATAGATAGAAAGATAGATAAACAGAGTCAGAGAGAAAGTTAAAGCATAAATCGTGTAGAACATGCAAGTGCGTGTCCGTGTGTCTGTGTGCATTGTTTGCTTAGATCTATCTATCTGTGTAATTGTCTGTTTTTCTATCTGTCTGTAATTGTGTGTTTTTCATCCATCAATCAATCAATCAATCAATCAATCAATCTATCTATCTATCTATCTATCTATCTATCTATCTATCTATCTATCTAATCTATCTAATCTATCTACCTATCGATCGATCTGTGTTTCTGTCTGTCTGTCTGTCTATCTATCTATCTATCTATCTATCTATCTATCTATCTATCTATCTATCTATCTATCTATCTACTTGCATATATACGTGTTCATAACTACTTAGATTGAATCTATATTTTAATCTGCGTGTAGATATGTGTAAATTCTCTATTCGATTGAATCTATGCACTTTTCATATTATGTACAAATATATTTCTATAAATGTGCCCTTGAATATTCTATTTATATATGTGGATGTATGTGCAGATGTAATATTAACCTCTAAACATATATCTGAACAAATATTTATGCATCGGATCGATTCTACCTAATCTAATCTATCGAAAATCTATGTTAGCGAGTTAACATGCATATATCTTTGTATATATATATATATATATATATATATATATATATATATATATATATATATATATACATGTAATCATGTGTTTGTGCATGTATGTGTGTCTATATATATATACATACACTTAAGCAATGTAACTACACGTGGCCCGTTGGCAATTTCTCCTTTGGATTTTCACTTTCTCCTTTCCGACGAAGAGCTAAGCTCGAAAAGTTAACCTCTCTCCATTCACCGAGCGTCAAGCTAATACACTTCTGTCGTTTTCTGTTCTTTCATTTGTTTCAGTCATTTGACTGCGGCCATGCTGGGGCACCACCTTTAGTCGAGCAAATCGACCCCATGGCTTATTCTTTCTAAGCCTAGTACTTATTCTATCGGTCTTTTTTGCCGAACCGCTAAGTTACGGGGACGTAAACACACCAGCATCGGTTGTCAAGCGATGTTGGGGGGGGGGACAAACGAAGACACACAAACATACACACACACACACACACACACACACATACACACATATATGCGACGCAGTGGGACTGAACCCAGAACCATGTGGCTGGTAAGCAAGCTACTTACCACACAGCCACTCCTACGCCTATATATATATATATATATATATATATATATATATATATATATATATGTGTGTGTATATATATATATATATGTACATGTACGTATTTATATCTGTATATATATAGATGGTGTCCAACTGACCCTACTATACTGTATAGTTGATAAAATCAAAAACAAACAATGCGCATGTGCGAAATTAACAATATAAATTCTGACAATTTACCTATCGCACCCTGTATGTATGTATATATCTATGTATATATACAAATATGCACATGATTACATACATATGGTAGTACGTATGTATGCTTATGGTCCGGTCGGAAAACCTGATGTTTTCGTCAATGAATACAATATTGATAAATACAAGCTTTTATTGTCTAAATATACAGAACAATGCATGTCATTTACAAACATATACATTATGTATAAATAACTATGCATTCACTTCTGAAATATGACGTCATTGAAACGCCGCCCATTGTTTCGGTTACATACTTGTAGCGTAACCCGGAAGTCATGTGTTGCCTTCGCAACTTGTCTTGATTAGCTACAACAATAATTTCCTGGTTTATAGCAGATTTTAGGTGACCCGGTGTGCACGGTTTATTGCTGAACACTTTCTCGTCGAGGTTGACCAGTGAAAGCACTAAAGAAATACTCGCAAACCGAAAGAAGATAAGGTGATGGAGCGAGCCATGTCGTCATGCTTTCTAATCGTCGTTGGGTTATTGGGAATTGACATGGTTGGCAAATATTTGTTTGGTAATGTCAATTGAAGCATCGGTCTCCCCCTCTCTCTACCTCTCTATCCATTTCTCTCTCTGTGTCTCTGTCTCTATATTTCCCTCTTTCTCTCTCTCTCTCTCTCTCTCTCTCTCTCTCTCTCTCTCTCTATATATATATATATATATATATATATATATATATATATATATATATATATATATGCATATACATATATATACATACACACACATACGTATATATACATAGATTCACATACATACACACACACACACACACACACACACACACACACACACACATATATATATATATATATATATACACACATACACACTTATATATTTGCATGCGCACATGTACATAAACTCTACGTTCCACATAACCAGCATTATTGAAAATCAA
>NC_142945.1:6595782-6605782 GCF_046866305.1 Octopus bimaculoides | reverse complement strand
CTGTTATGAATGCTACGTGTCAGAATCATGAAGAATTCTGAATTTTTTCGTGTTACAGCTTGTTGAAAAATGTCAGGAACTTGCGTTTGTTTCTTACAATACGCTTCGTTTATCTGTAGATACTAATAGCAAGGACTAACGGTATTCTCGTTATCAAATCTACTTAAGGAATTCTAAACAGGTTCTTGACTCTTTCGTGAAATATGAAAAATGGCATATACAATCGATGTGATATTTAAAGATATTGTATGGAATATTCATATTTTTCTCACAGACTCAAACACACACAGAAACACACACAACACAAACACATACACACACAACACACACACACACATTCTGGCACAATCTCTTCCCTTACACGCTCATATGCACATATATATACATACATACATACATACATACATACATACATACATGTATGCATTCAAACACGCATATACGCAATACATATTACCGCTGAGAGGTAGCCGTGGGGTAAAGTAGTTCGGTTTATGAGAATATAATCACCGTTTCGAACACGTGGAGCAATACGTTAGACACATATGTACATGTGTGTGTATATATGTATATATATATATATATATATATATATATATATATATATATATATATATATATATATATATATATATATATATATATATATGTACGTACGTACTTACCTATGTATGAATGTATAAATGTATGTACGTATGTACGTACGTATGAATGTATGTATTTTTGTATGTATGTATGTGTCTATCTATCTATCTATCTATCTATCTATCTATCTATCTATCTATCTGTGTGTCTGTCTGTCTGTCTACATCAATCCCAGTAATCACCTAGTACATATTTATCGACCCCGAAATGATGAAAAAGAAAATCGACTTTGTTGGAATGTTAAGTCAGAATATAAACACAGACGAAATGCTGCTAAGCAATTTGAAAGGGAATTTTCTATTACACGACTTCCAACAATCCTATAATTATTCATCTCCTCCTCAAATCATTCAATATTCACCGATAGTAATAATAGCTTTTAATTGAGTCTGTGAACGCCCACCCTCGTCTTTGTTGTCGTTTACTACCCCCGTCTCGCGCTCCGGTACTAATCGCGCTCGCCCGTACACTCCCGCTCCTTGCCGACGTCCACGTCGCGAACAGCGACCGGTTCGTTCGTTCGTTCTTTCGCACGCTTGGACTCATCGCTTCTGCCCTGCTGTTGCTGCCGGGACGCAACAACCAGAATTGTATTGAAAGGACCATACACTCATATAGCTTACATATGTGTGTGTTGTGTGTGTGCGCGCGCGTATGTGTGTGAAAACATATCTATCTATCTGTCTGCCTGTCTGTCTGTCTGCCCGTCTGCCTGTCTGTCGATCTATCTATATATCTATCTATCTATCGCTTTCTCTCTCTCTCTCTCTCTCTCTCTCTCTCTCTCTCTCTCTCTCTCTTTGCATATATATATATATATATATGCAAACACTTCCAGACATACATATATACAATCATACATACGAACGTACACACACACACACACACACATTCATAACCGACTTTTTTTCCCAATTAAATGTCGAAAATATTTTAGTGTTTCTCTCTTTGATGGCGTCAAATAAATTTTTTCTCAGCTTTTTTTTTTTTACCATTCTTTTACCTCATTGGTTTTCTATTCTGTCCAAGACATTCTCAAAATCGTCAATATGCCAATAACTTACAGGCTTCTGATCTATTGATAACGCTTATGTTAATGACCACGTTTCAGATCGATGTAACATAGAGGACCATACATAACATTTTAATAATCTTTTTTCTATTTTCGATGTTAATTTTCTGTTTTTTCTTACCATGCTAACATATTTGAGATTTTTTTTTCAAATTATATTCCAGCTATCTCGATTAAAACGTCTTTTTGATTTCTGCATCATACTTATAGTTTTATGATTTCCTGTAATTCAAGTATATTCAAATGTGCACGTTTGTGCGTGTATGCATGCATGTATGTATGTATGTATGTATGTATGTATGTATGTAAGTAACTAATTAATTAAGTATGCAGACCTTCCTTAACCTTTGTAAGGACGAGGGAAATAGTTAACAACAGTATATAGAGCATCATCTCGTTAGAAACCTCCACTAATATAAGGGAAAATTTCGCATAAAAGGTATAGAGCTTCCTGATCAGTGACCTGGGCTGAGTTGCATGAGCCCATAACATCAAACTGATTATCGTTTCTGTACTATATCTTTGAAAGGTTTTCGAATTACCATAATATATGAACAAACTCGCATGCACACACATACACATATATACACTTATTTTTATACACACACATACGGACGCACACGCACACACACATATAATATATATATACATATATATATATATATATATATATATATATATAGATATATATATATATATATATACACATATATCCACACACACACATGCGCACACACACACATATAATTATTTCTATTATGCATAGTGATACTAATCCCCAAGCATTGTAATGGATCCGAGGAGGCTAAAAGATGTTGCAGAAGCACTCATATATGGATGCACTGCTTCTTTTGCAGAAACAGCTGTTAACTAATAGCAGTGATCAAGTAACTCCTGTCGTTTTTTTTTCTTTTAAGCCGGGTACTTATTTTATTGATCTCTGTTGCCGAACCGCTAATTTACGGAGATAAAAACACACCAACACTAGCTGTCAAATGGTGGTGGGGGACAAACACAGACACAAATGCATACACACACATATACATATATTGATATGTGAAGGGCTTATTTCAATTTCCTTCTTCCAAATCCACTCACAAGGCTTTGGTCTTTCTGAGGCTATAGTAGAAGTTCCAGGCAGTGGGACTGAACTCGAACCATGTAATTGGGAAGCAAGCTTATTACCACACAATCATGTCTGTTCCTATGATTGAATATATATACATATTTATATGTTGTGTACATGTTTGCATGCACATAGATAACACAATATACATATACATTTATTATCAGTTTGTGAGATATGAATGAACTATAGAAAGATGAGTTAACATCAATTGTCATAAGAATGACAAAACAATCACGTGATGTAACCAGTGTATGCCAAATGGTCTTCATGCTTTACTGAATAAGGTTATTCAAGAACTTGTTTGAAAACACCGACATCGGTTTGATGATTCATCTAACGCATTGTAGTGTTTCTATTTAAAGCAATCTACTATTGTATTCAATTAACTTTCAGTTATGTAAATTTTAAAATTAGTCTTACGTTATGAAACCACATGATGGAAAAATACCCACACGCACACTCACGCACTTGCAAACACACACAAACATAATATAATTTCATGTCTCACATTTTGGCTCAAGGCCTGCAATTTCGGGGTTGGGGGTTTAGCCGATTACATCAACCCCAGTGTACATTTGGTACTTATTTTAATCGGTCCTGAAAGAGTGATAGGCAAAGTGGACCTTGGCGGAATTTGAACTCAGAACGTTAAAAACGGCCGAAATAATGCTAAGCATTTTTCCTGGCGTGCTAACCACTCCGCCAGCTCACTGTCTTACAAATATACTATAATTAATGAGGAGTAATTTGGGTAGGCACGTAGTCTAGGGGTTGGACTTACGATAGCTAGGCTAGTTCACGGGTTCGATTCCCGGAGGGGGTGCTGCGTTGTGTTCTTGGGCAAAACACTCCATTTCACAGTGTTCTAGTTCAGACAGCAGTAAATAGGTAACCCTGTGAGGGAATAGACTTTCTGTCTGGGGACTATTGGCCTGCTTGCCTAGCCAGCGTGGTGGCGTCATTAGAAGACTAAAATAATGTGAAGCGCATTGTGACCAGTTATATATTACAAAGATGATAGTCTGGTCGATACCATGAATTAGGGAATAAATGGAGTGTACATGTTCATATGTGGGTACAGATACAAAAAGCACGTTAAAGGACTATATATATATATATGTATGTGTGTGTGTATATACATATATATATATATATATATATATATATATATATATATATATATATATATATATATATATATATATATATATATATATATATATATATATATATATATATATATATATATATATATATATATATGTATATATATATATATATGGCTGTGTGGTAGATCTAGCAGTTAATATATCTACTTCATCTTTTGATAGAGCGGAGTCTTTTACACACACACACACACACACACACACACACACACACACACACACACACACACACACACTCAGAAGCCTAATTATATAGACCTTTTAAACCCGCGTTTTTTCAACAACATTTTATTTTATGATTTTCTCTGAGAAAAGCGAAAGTGCCTGCGACACACTGAGGCTTATTATTATTTTTTTGTTGCTATTACCAATCTTATTCTGTTTTATACTTTCGTTCCTTTATTTTATGTCGTTCTCTCTCACTCACTCACTCTTTCACATTCTTTTTTTCGATCTTTTTTCTTCCAATTAAATATAGTCTGTCTCTATATCTATGTTCTGTATGCTTGACGCCTGTCTCATCGTCGATTTAACTTTATTTCTAGTTGTGACTTGACATAAATAAATAAATAAATATATATATATATATATATATATATATATATATATATATATGTATGTATGTATGTATGTATATATTTATATATATATGTATGTATGTATATATATATGTATGTATGTATGTATGTATATGTTAGTAATAACCTCTCTTCTTTTCCTAAGACATCTGTCTTCTAGTTGTTTTCTCTTTTACGTTAGTTTTTTCTTCTTTTCCTTCCTTCGTTCTTTCTTTCCCCGCCATTCTTTTTAATTGCGTATGTACATATACGTGTATATGTACCTGCACACACACACACACACACACACACACACACACACACACACACACACACACACACACACACACACACACACACACACCGCTAGGTTACAGGACGTAAACACACACACACACACACACATATATATGTATACACGACGAGCTTCTTTCAGTTTCCATTTACCAAATCCAGTCACAAGGATTGGTCGGCTCGACGCTATAGTAGAAGGCACATGCCTAAGGTGCCACGTAGTGGGAGTGAACCCGGAACCATGTGGCTGAGAAGCGAGCTTCTTTGCACACAGCCTCGCTTGCGCCTATCAATCAATCAATCAATCAATCAATCAATCAATCAATCAATCTATCTGTTTCTCTGTCTGTACTAAGAGTTATCAGTATTCAAACGAGCTGGCAGAAACGTTAGCACGCCGGGCAAAACGCTTAGCGATATTTCGTCCGTCTTTACGTTCTGAGTTGAAATTCCGCCGAGGTCGACTTTGCCTTTCATCCTTTCGGCGTCGGTAAATTAAGTACCAGTTACGCACTGGGGTCGATGTAATCGACTGGCTCCCTCCCCCAAAATTTCGGGCCTTGTGCCTAGAGTAGAAAAGTATTTAAACATCATATTCAAATATATTATTGTGCAATTAACTACAATACTGCCATCTCAACAAAGATCGCATTAATAGTTCACTCTAATTATTGTGGCGATCATATTTCTTTGATATAGTTTTTCCCATAGAAATGTCTATTCTGAAAATATCATCATTTTAATTAATGACTATTTTATCAACTAATCGCCACTTTATGTTGATGGTGTTTTTACCAAATTAATAGAGATCCTTTAACTGATATGAAAGTTATTTTTTGCTATTTACATATTCAAGTAATTATCAGCTGCTGCGATGTTGTCTCGAAATACCAAAAGACTCCTGAGATGATATGGAACTTACTTTTTCTTTCTAAGCCCCTATCAAGTAATCATAAATTCTTAAGGCGGAGTTGTAACTAAATTAGAAAGATCATTTAAATGATAAGAGACGTGTTTTTTGTTTTTTGTTTAGCCCAAGGTTAGCTATAACTGAATAGAACCGCCATGAAAAGCAATAGCGAGCTATTTAAGATGCCCGAACACAAAGTCGTTTTACCACTTTTCTCATTCTGTCAATTTTCTGATGAAGAACAAGCATCCTAAACATCAATACACTTTTCCTTCCTTTCAAGTGTTAAGCATATACGCTATATTTGTTAAAACTTGTCCCTCCTGTGTAGTTTTCTTTTTGTGCTCCTTGCAAATTATTTATCTGTCTGTCTGTTTGTCCGTC
The DNA here is from genome assembly GCF_046866305.1 of Octopus bimaculoides. Classification (NCBI taxonomy): domain Eukaryota; kingdom Metazoa; phylum Mollusca; class Cephalopoda; order Octopoda; family Octopodidae; genus Octopus; species Octopus bimaculoides. The sequence goes on along the minus strand of NC_142945.1, from coordinate 6,599,625 downwards.
AGCCTCTGTGTCTGTCTATCTATCTATCTATCTATCTATCTATCTAGACATACATATAAATATATATACGTACAAATATATGTGTATGTGTGTATGAAGTCATGTATGTATGAATGTATATGTGTTTGTGTGCCTATTTATGTACATATATCAACCGAGCATTTAACAGACAGGAAAAATTGTTATTAGAATTTGAATATCACTAGAGGGAACTTGCGTCTACTAAATGCTTGGATAATCTTGTTTGTTCGAAGTTTTTCAATAAACTGTATTACATATATGAGAATCTACCAAAATTCATTGAACAAATCATTTGATGAAAAGTATACTAGTCACGATTAAACATGAAAGCCATGTTTATTTTTCGTCAATATATCACAGATTGCATCATCCAATGCGACATTCCCTAATCTACAACGATCAAATTAGTTTCGAGGGAGATTTAACTACTATTTTTATAAAAAGACGAGCAACTTTGTGTTAATGCCACTCAAATATTTTCCAAAATGTACTTGTTTCAAGGCGGCGAGCTGGCAGAATCGTCAGCACGTTGAGAAAAAAATGCTTTGTGGAATTCCATCTGTCGTCTTTACGTTCAAATTCCGCCGAGGTCGACTTTACCTTTCATCCTTTTGGGGGTCGATAAATTAAGTACCAGTCGTGTACTGGAGTCGATCTAATCGACTGGCTCCCTCCCCCCAAATTTCGGACCTTGTGACTAGAGTAGAAAAGAATAAAATAAGTACCAGTGGAATCGTTGAAATCAACTTATTCCGAAATTGCTAGCCTTGCGTCAAAATTTGAAAGCAATATAAACCTGTTCCAGTCACTGGACTGCGACCATGCTGGTACACCGCCTCGAAAGTGTTAGTTGAGCAAATTGAACTTGTTCCTAACTTTTTTGAAAGTCTAATACTTATCGCTCTCATTGGCCCAACCGCTAAGTTAGAGAAATGTAAACAAACACACGCATGCTGTCAAGCAATGGCAGGAGGACACCCGCAAACACACGCATACACACACATTGGAAAGCTTCCAGACAGTTTCCTTCTAAACACGAAACTTTATGGTTGTAAATTGAACTTCTTAATCGTTACAGACTTGCCTGCGCTCGGGATTTTGAAATTACTTAAAATAGAACACGTAATATTAAATGTTTTTTTATAATAAATTTCTAGATAAGAGCGTATCAAAAGAAGAGACATTAAATAAATTGATATTAGTCTTTATTCGGTTTTGTTGCACCCATTGCTCTTATGTTTTACTTATTTGAATCTGTTGCGAATGATTTCTTGTCTTGCCTTTGTCGTAAAATTCACTTTTTATCTCATTTGATTTCGTGATAATTTCCGTCCTTTTGATAGACATACGTACACGCACACAAGCGCGCGCATATACACATACATACATACACACATACATACATAAATACATACATACATACATACATACATACATATATACATACATACATGTATATATGTGTATGAATATCTATAGATCGATATACATATATATTTATTTGAACATATGCATATCTCTGCCTACTTACCTCAAACCGTCCCTCCCTCCCTCCCTCCCTCCCTACCTACCTACCTACCTACCTACCTACCTATCTATCTATCCATCTATCTATCTATCTATTTATCTATTTCTCTCTGACAATGCGAAACCACGTACACATATTTTGTTACAAATCAGACAATCAACAAACGGAGATGGTCAGAGATTCCGCTATCCATCGTATAACACGTAATTCGCGTTCTCCGACTTCCATCTTTGCAGCCTTCTCCCAATCTGGCGGTCATTCCGGATATTCTATTGGCTCAGGGATGAATGGGGGAAGTGAGAAGACGTATATATCAACTCTTTATTAGGTTCACTTTTAAAGCAATTAGTGAAAGCGTGCTATAGGCCACAAAAGCCACTCTCACTTCCTTGTAACGACTAGAAGCGCATACCTATGTGTACATATGTTCGACATTTTTTGTATTTAGCACTTCGAGGAGATTTTTCAATATTGTACTTGAGTAGGTGTGACAAATTAGCATATTAAAACAAGCGAAGTAATTCACGGCAGTTAATTGCCAAGATAATTATTCTAATTTTGCATTTTATGTTTAGCTGTTGAGTATTTATATTTACATTGTTTACTCTTTTTAATTAATTCTTCTTGTTTAGTATTTTCATGAAAAAAAAAAAAATCTAAAGATTCTCCTCGTTATCTGTTTTATCGTGTATTATTTTTGTTTGCATTATCCTTTTAAATTGTATCACGCAATTAAAGTATTTAATAAATCTGCATAGTAATGATTTTCATGTTAATGTTAAACCATGATTATCTATAATTAATTTCCCAGCCTTTCTAGGTAAAATAAAACCAACCAAAAAAAAAACATACTGCAAACAACAAGACAAAAAACAAATACCAGTGTTGATTTTTGTCGCCGGGTTTCATAACATTGCGCTCTACGATGCAGCATATTTGATTTATAGGAAATATAAACAAATTTATTAATTACAAGAAGTAATCTTTATTATTTGCTTAATAGTTTCAAACAAATAACACTACATGGCAGAAAGATTTTTAAAAATGTTTAGATCATCTAAAGTGTCATACGATTTTGTAAATCATTTCAGTCTGCCACCTCTTGATCTGTGAAAATATATAAATATGCAAACAAATAATTCTTGTGAATCCCCAGTAGATGGCTTAACAGGGTTGGCTTCGTAAGGTAGATACGGGGGATTCTGGGATAGTGGAACACTGGGATACAGGAAAACAAGCATACTGGGCTGTGGATAAATCAAAAGGCCTTTGCCTTTTTTACATTTTTATTTAATGGTTGGGTAGCATTACACGTATCCTTTCCCCTCTCCCTCTCACAATATATATATATATGTATATATATATATATATATATATATATATATATGTTTGTGTGTGTGCGCGTATTTGTGTATGTGTATGTATATATATATATATATATATATATATATATATATATATATATATATATATATATATATGCACACAGACACACACACACACACACATACATATATATACATATATATACATATATATATATATAGATATAGTCATGTATATATATATCTGTGTACATATGGATAGATATAAACGTGTGTGTATATATACATATACACACATTTAGTTACATTGAATCAGTAAAAAGAAAGTCAACAACCGTTAGTCCGAGAGGTACATATCTCTCTCTCCCTCCCCTTCATCTTATCTATCTATCTGTCTTATGTTATCTTATCTATCTATCTATTAATTTATACATACAGCACTTTGCCTTGAGTAATAACGATTCTGCCAGCTCGCCGCCTTAGAAATATCAATATTAATCTTTTCTACTCAAGGCACAAGGCCCGAAATTTTGGGAGAGGGGGCCAGGCGATTAGATCGATCCCAGTACGCAACTGGTACTTAACTTATCGGCCCCCGAAAGGATGAAAGGCAAAGTCGACCTCGGCGGAATTTGAACTCAGAACGTAACGGCAGACGAAATACCGCTAAGCATTTCGCCCGGCGTGCTAACGATTCTGCCACCTCTGCGCCTTATCAATGATATTAATATAAATATAATAATCCTTTCTACTATCCTTTCTACTAATTTGTCAACCCCGAAAGGATGAAAGCAAAGTTGACCCCCGGCGGAATTTGAATTCAATCTTTTCTACTCTAGGCACAAGACTCGAAATGTTTAGGGGAGGATGCCAGTCGATTAGATCGACCCCAGTACGCAACTGGTACTTAATCTATCGACCCCAAAAGGATGAAAGACAAAGCAGACCACGGCAGAATTTGAACGTAGA
>NC_142945.1:6548282-6585782 GCF_046866305.1 Octopus bimaculoides | reverse complement strand
CTGGGAATAGGAAGGAAGAAGTAAAGAGAGAAAATGAGCAAGAACATATGTATATAGTAAACCTGCATAAAATTTAGATTGCGTATATATGCGTATACAAAAATGTATATAGCATCACGTATATAGATACATATGTTGATATGTACGCAAATACTTACGATCGTAACCTTATACATGCGTATGTACACATTCAAGTATATGTGAGTGTGAACCTAATCGCACATACGCATATATAATAATATAGATGCATGTATGTATAAATAAATCTAAGCATATACTCTTACCCATGTATACACAAAAAAACGTACACGCACGAAATCATATCTGCATATGCACAAGTGCAAACCCAGGTCCTATATGTAAGCGCAGGCATACGCATATGAATACGTAAGTGTTGTTACTATACAGACATCTACATAAAAAAAACTATTTGATCTCAGTGTATATATGCAGCCAACTTCTTAAGAAACCGCTGGGTGTATAAAAGTTAAAACCAGGCGAAAATACATGCATAAAAGAATACAAAGTGTTTTTAAAAAATAAATAGAATAGAATGAAGTAAAAACAAGGGAGAAGAAAATAACTATGTATATAACAGACGAAGGTTTTCTTAAAATGACGTAGGGGTCTATACAAAATTCTTACAACGCTAAATAAATCATTTATAATTCGGTACCAATCCAATAGTCAGATTGCACAATGGTTACAAGGAGTCAAACATTGTCAAAAGATTATACTACCCATACGGAATATTATATGCAGACATTTTAAATTTGGACGCATGCCTACATGTATTTAAAAGTTCGCGTCTTTGGTTTAGCGCCTTCTTATCCTGGAATAAGATATTCATTTTTTCCAATAAACAAAGATCACATTTCAATGGTCACATTTCGTGTCTGTAAGGCGATGCTTTGCCTAAAATCCTCCATGTAACGTTGAAAGGCTGGGCTTCATTCTCCTTTAAATGCCAGACGTATTTTGCCAGGCTCGTCTTTGTCCTATTTTCAGGGTACCTAAAAGAATTTTTATGCGAATACAGTCTGGTTTTGAAAGAATTTTCTGTAGCCCCTGTATAAGTTTTATAATCATGCGAGCCTTCTATCTGGACTTTGGCCCTATATACGATGCCCTTTTCTAGACATCTCCCTTCCAACGGACAGGAGGTTGGGTCTTTGAAATTACAGGTCTTTGTAAGCGGGTCGGCATTATTGTTTTTGGCAATTATTTTATTGTTGTGTTGGCTGATTAAAGAGGCGAAGTTTTTGCAGCAAGAATAGCTAATCTTAAGCGTTCTTCTATTAAATATTCTGAATATTTAATAGAAGAACGCTTAAGATTAGCTATTCTTGCTGCAAGAACTTCGCCTCTTTAATCAGCCAACACAACAATAAAATAATTGCCAAAAACAATAATGCCGACCCGCTTACAAAGACCTGTAATTTCAAAGACCCAACCTCCTGTCCGTTGGAAGGGAGATGTCTAGAAAAGGGCATCGTATATAGGGCCAAAGTCCAGATAGAAGGACTAAAGAAGACTGCAAGAAATATATTCCTTTTTACTTTAGGTACAAGGCCCGACATTTTGGGGGAGGGGGTCAGTCGATTAGATCAACCCAAGTACGCAACTGGTACTTAAATTATCGACCCCGAAAGGATGAAAGGCGGAATCTGAACTCAGAACGTAAAGACAAACGGAATACTGCTAAACATTTCGCCCGACGTGCTAACGTTTCTGCCAGCTCGCTGCAAGAAATATATTATAGCTCTTCACTCATTCTTGATCCTAACAGCTGCGATTCTGCTTTTGTGTTTGGAGGGGGCGGTTTCTTTGTTTCGTTACTCATTTATCAAAAAAAAAAAAAAACCTACGCAAATTACTTTACATAAATCTTTATTTACTATAACTTACCTTTCACACATATCGACACCACACCACCATCGTCATAACCATCATCCCATCATCATCATCATCATCATCATCATCATCATCATCATCATCATCATCATCATCACCACCATGATTTTATTATTAACATCATTCGTTTTGGATTTGTTAATTACACTCCTTGAAATACATATATTATTTTATTTTAAATTTATTGTGAAACTGTTTAGTTTTTCTTTGTCGGTAAGAAACTAAATTAATTAATAACTCATTATTACATACATCAAGATTAACTGGAGGCAACACTTAAGATATTGGAGAAGGAAAATATGAAAAATAAGAAAAAAAATACATATAAAATTTGAAGTAAAATCAACAACAAAATTCTCATATACTTGTAAGCACACATTTACATATTCATAGGTGTGAGCGCCACACACACACACACAGAAATAAAAACACATGCATGTATGTGTGTATGTATATGTGTATGAATCTGTCCATTCTGAGTTTGAAACCTGCTGACGTCAGCGTTGCTGTTCATAATTCCCTACGCGATGAAATGAAGAAATAAATATTGAATTATTAACAGATATATACACGAGAGGCATCATAAGAGTCAACTAAAGTGCATAAAGACATCGTGATTTATTATATCTATCTATCTATCTATCTATCTGTGCTTTTAATGTGCACTGTTTCTACTCCTTTCAAATCTAACGTTTTGTTACCCAGCATATCAAAGTTTAAGGGAATTTCGGCGGAATTTGAACTCAGAATTTGAAGACGAATAAATCGCCGCTAAGCATTTCGCGCGGCGTGCTAACGTTTTTGCCAGCTCGCCGCCTTAACAAAACTATTTATTAACAGAACAATGTATTTTGACTTGTGCTACATCATTTATGCCTTCGATCGTGCCTGAACCTTCGAATCTAGCTACCAATAACGGTTTCTTGCATCATTATAATAACATATTTTGCGTGATGACAAGATTGCAGGCCAAACTGGCCGCAGTAAGTACTGGTGTTTATATTCATTGGATTAGAAGGGTGAAAAGAAATGTTAGGTGGATTTGAGCTTAGCTGCAAGTATGAAGATATTCAAGCAGAAATACTTGCGTCTCTTTTCTATCCGGTCGATTATCGATTCTGCTAACCACAGTTCTCAGCGGATTGATAGTAATGATATTGATTTCCTTTGGCCTGTCACAAGGTTAATTGATTTTTGGGAGCAGATATAGAGACACATACACGTATATACATGCATACATACATACATACTCCTGAGTTATGTGAGCATATATATATATATATATATATATATATATATATATATATATATATATATATATATATATATATATATATATATATATATATATGTATATATATATATATATATATATATATATATATATATATATATATATATATATATATATATATATATATATATATATATATATATATATATATATATGTACATGCATACATACATATATACATATCCTTATCGGCGCGTATGTATGTATTTACTATGTATGCATGTATGTATCTGTCTGTCTGTCTGTCTGACTGACTTCTGTCTGTCTATCTATTTTGATTGGATTATCAAGCATGACGAATTGAGATTATGCATGTTATCGAACCATCTCATTCTCAGTCTACCCTTGGGTCTCCTGCTCGTTACCTCGACTTGAAGAACCTCTCTTGTGATTCCTTCATTCTATATTATTCTCATATGTGTGTAGTACCAAGAGAAACTGCGCTCTCTCAATAAGGAGATATAGCTGCTCAACTTGAAGAATTTCCCTGATTTTCGAGTTATGTACTGTACTGAGTACCGTTATACCAGAAATCCTTCGGAGGAACCGCGTTTCGTCCGCTTGTAATTATAGTCGTAAACTTTCGTTCATTACACAACATTTAAACCACAGGTGAGGATAGGCACGAAAACCGAACCAAAAAGATCGAGTTTGGCTTTTTTATCAAGCTCTCCGCTTCGCTGAACCGTATGCTGGGGCTGGCGCAAATATTCAATTCAAGCATCTAGACATATTATATAACAAGAATTGTGTAAAACAGTCTTTAGTTAGAATTATGTTCTTGGATTAGAAATATATTTTTTAAAAAACTAAATGCACTAAATATGGTGATTACAGATAAAATACAGAAGAAAATGTATTTAAAGTACGCAGATATATATGCACATATATATGCACATATGGAGATGTAATACATACGGAAGCACAACGCTTATATGCATGGAGGGCCATGTGCAGAAAATTTATTATATGCAGATAGACACCAAACATAACACAAACAAACACATATACACTCGTGTGCACGTGTGCATACACAGAAATATATATATATATATATATATATATATATATATATATATATATATATATATATATATATATATATATATATATATATATAAATATATATATATATCTATGTATATATAATTTTATTCACGCTATACACATGTACTCACTTCAAAAGCATATACATTATCGTTAGTATATTACCTGATAATTTCATGAATACATAAAATCATATACACACGTACACACATCAAAACTCATATATATATATATATATATATATATATATATATATATATATATATATATACAGTCATATGCACACACACTCATATACAGACACATATATATAAATACACACTCAGCTCCAAACTTAAGCATTCAAAGAGTTAGGTAGATAAAATAATTAAGCAAATCGTAACTACAATAACCGCGACAACATGCAACAACAAGGATAGCGACGGCAACAAGCTGCGCCGAAAGTAACAGCAACAACAGCAACAACAACAACAACACCAAAATGTCAAAGAGTAGAAGCAACTTAGCATATGACGTGGCTATAGAGGTGAGTGTATAGAGAGAGTGTTGTTCTATGCCACAGGAGGGTATATAATAAGTAACCCCACCCCCACCTTTCATTCATAACAATAAATAAGTCACAACCATTAGCTTGATGTGTTTCTCAACCGAATCCATTAACAGACGCAGAATTAGCTAAGTACTGATCAGGCACACACACACACACATACACACACACACACACACACACATACACACACACACACACACATAATCTATAAAGATATATATTTATATGTTTATAGATTATATGAGCATGTGTGTGTGTATGTGTGTGTGTGTGTGTGTGTGTGTGTGTGTGTGTATGTATATATATATATATGTATATACGTATATGCATGTATGTATGCATATATATATGTATATATGTATATATATATATATATATATATATATATATATATATATATATATATATATATAGGCGCAGGCGTGGCTGTGTGGTAAGAAGCTCGCTTCCCAACCACGTGGTTCCGGGTTCAGTCCCACTGCGTGGCACCTTGGGCAAGTGTCTTCTACTATAGCCTCGAGCCGAACAAAGCCTTGTGAGTGGATTTGGTAGACGGAAACTGAAATATATTTGTTCGTGTCTGTGTTTGTCTCACTAACATCGCTTGACAACTGATCGCCCCCTCCCCCAACTTAGCAGTTCGGCAAAGCTGGCGGATAGAATAAGTTCTAGGCTTACAAAGAAAATGTCTTTGGGTCGATTTGTTCGACTAAAGAAGTTGCTCCGGCATGGCCGCAATCAAATGACTGAAACAAGTAAAAGAGTATACATATGCATATATAGGTACATGTATATGCTTATACATGCGTGCATACGCACTTACAAATAAACGCACTTCAATATTTAAACGTTTACGTACCTACGTGATTACAAACAGTACTTGGGAACGTAAGCCGATACGTATGTATACGCACGCTTCTACACACACACATGCACACACACACACACACACACACACACAAACACACATATACAGGCACTTCCGTACAGTATATGTAAATATGTGCGTACACTTATAGATATACATACATACATTATATACATTATATATATATATATATATATATATATATATATATATATATATATATATATATATATGTATATATATATACACATATATATATATATCATATACACATGCGCACGTGTATACTTGTATAAGTAGCTATATAGAAACTAGCATACATTTAAACATGAGATTTAAAGTAAAACCTCAAAACACTTATTTTTTAGCTTTCATGTCTGACATCAATGCCACTGCTGCTACTGCTGCTACTACTACTACTACTACTACTACTACTACTACTACTACTGTTACTGCTGCTGCTGCTGCTTCTTGTATTATTAAGTGGCTGGTTATTGTTTTGAACACAATAAATGGGATGAATCTTTCTTTTAAAATGGCTGCCATATTCATGTCTAACTGTTGCTCAGCAGACGTAAATGACATAGGACAACATGACGGGATTGTACGATAGCATCATCATCATCATCATCATCAACAACAACAACAACAACAAAATCAAGAAAAAGAAAACATCGATGACAAATGGATTATCTTTGGACGTATGTATGCTGGACCAGGAATAGTCTGGGTCTAAATATTATCATCAAATAATATTTAAAAAATGGCGTCTGACACAATAATAAAGATAACAATATTTGGAGGGAAAGAAAAAAGAGGAAACGTTAGCTCAAATTATCACTAATTGAAGTAATCAAAATTACAATATTCTTTTCTCTTCTTCGTGCTATGACCTCAATCGAGATTTATGTAATTTTTTCATGCAAAATCTCTGGATATACTTGGTCACTCCGTCATTCGTGCTTCGTGGAATCACTGCGGGCTGGGGTGGGGGATTTTTCTCTCAAAATTCAGTCATTCTCGTTTAGATGACGCAACCACTGTTTATCCATCCCCATCATATGTCAAGTTGACACAGCCCGGGGTAACATTTCCCCATCCAGGCCACAAACTTCCTGGTCCATTGAAGCAACATTTGATGCTTTCGTATCCAACTTAACGGCCTTCTGCCTACTGGCCCTTGTGATGTTCAGTATGTCACAGGGTCTGCAGAGGGACAAGTCTGTGAGCCATCTGCATCCCATATCCTCCTACTATTCAACTACAGCGAATTCAGGACACAGAGATGGACGAAATACCACTAAGCTTTTTGGCCGGCGTGCTCACCGTTCTGCCAGCTTACTGCCTTAATATGGTAAGGAATGATGGATTCCAGTTTTGGCACAAGGCCAGCAATTTCGAGGAGGAGAGTGAGTTGGTTACATTGACCCCAGTACTCAACCGGAACCATTTCCTTTGTCAACCCCGAAAAAGATGAGAGGTAAAGTCGATCTCGGCGGCAGTTTAACGCAGAACGTAAGCTCGGAAGAAATGCTGCTAAGCATTTTGTCCGGTGCGGTATCAATTCTGCCAGCTCACCGCCTTAGTGAGGTGTATAGCAATAATTGAATAGAGTTGTTAAAGAAATGTTCTGCAGCATGATTGCACTCTCCCAGACATTACGGTTGAGAGATAGAAGCACTTTAAAATTACTAGACTTTGGACAGTTATCAACGTTGATAAATGAGCTACGTAATAGATACTTACGAAATAATCAACCAACTAATTGGCAAGTAAACACTTGTTTGAAGTGGTTGGGAGTGTTGCAATCGTAGTCATAAAATAGTGGTTTCGATACCTATATAGGGCAATACGGTGTGTTCATGAGAAAACCACTTTATTTCATAGCAAAGAAAACAGAAGAAAATGTTTGGAATTTATATAAATTCTAATTTAGATTAATCAACCTTGAAAGAGATCTTGAAAGCTGCCAATGTGGTAAATTTAGTTGTCAGAAGGAAATGGCAAGATAAAAGTAGAAAAATAAAGCAAAAAATTCGGGTCGGTAGTTAACGATTGCCACAGCAGCTCCATCTGTTGAATAAGGATAAAGCTTCATATCGGATTCATTCTGAAATTTGACTGAAGAAAAGAAATAATACCGAAGATTGAGCTTGAGATTAAACCGCGTAACATAAACGAAAAACGTAAAGTATTTGTAACAATAGTCTGATAATTGTTGTGGAAATAGCAAGATAAGAAAATACAGCGAAGAGATTTCATTGTTGGCTGATGTTAATAAAGAAATTAAGTTTTTCTATCGGCGCCAATGTATCAATGTAAGCCAACAAATTTCTCAGTAGCAAGGAAATCGATAGAACAAGCTGGTTGATATTAGCAGAAACAAAGTTAATTCTCAAGAACAAAACTTCGGTAAATGGCAATGGACTAACGGCCAACTGGCAGGATATCAAAATATGTGTTTCAATTGAGTTGCTCACTGGTAAATGATAGCTAATATAAACCTTGCTAATATGTCGTATAGTAACACTTCGACAGTATTTAGTTGTCATTAAACGTTGTAGTGGGCCGATGGCAAACTAGAGCTAACACAGGGAGCCTGTATGTGGTCTCATGTCCATCTAGAAATAACAACCAAATCTTACTCAACTTATGACTTTTTACATTATTAAAGTGAGTTAATAAATTGTCCTGGATGACCTATGCTTTCAGTTAAGATAGATTGATCATAGGCGGAGTGTTTTTCATCATAGGTCTACTTGAGCTGAGCTGACCGAGGGCTAAAACACAGCAACAACATATTTAGTCGATACTAACCTTGTTAGCATGTCATATGAGTTCCCTTCAACAGCATTTATTAACTAGCGCTCTACCTCCGTAATTTTCTTACGGTGAGCCGCCGTATAGCGCTGCCGGTCATCGTACGATATAGGAATAACTACAAGAACAACATGTCTTTGTGATAGTTTGTTGAATCAGAGAACGACGTGTGCCACACGTTAAATGTCGAAGTGATTGTAGAGCAACGTGAAACGAAGTGTTTACTCTAGAACAGAACACGCCGCCCAGTCCGGGAATCTAACCCCTAGCCATTTGGTCAGTGGTAGCCAAACTGGGGTCAGCGGACCCCTGGTGGCCCGCAAAGGTAGTATTGGGGGTCTGTGAACTAAATTCAAAATTTCATATATATATATATATATATATATATATAAGGATAAGCATATTAAAAGGCGTCCGAGAGAAAACTCATTTAAATAAAAGGGTTCGGAACCACTGTGAAAAGGTTGGGAACCATTGCACTAGGCCATTCACCTTTCATTATGTGTATACTCGAGACAAAACAATATGTTTTCCTATCGCTCTGACATTCCACTGTTCACTTGTTCATTTTTCCTCTGTCAACGTCAATAGATTCAAATCATGAAATAAATTATAACTCTTAACACAGACAAACGGCCGTCGAGAGACAAGTGATAATTAACAGCCTGTTGTCACTCTGATATTGATACATTCAAAATTACCAGATTAATTTCTTTCGATCTCTAAATTAAACACATTTGTTACTTTAATGTTATTGCCATTAAAAAGAATTGTATTTAATATCCTAGACGCAGAAGGATTAGGAGGATGGTTATTTATTTAATGTCTTTACATTAAATTAAGATGCAGCACGGAATTTTGTCAGTGAACAGGTCGCGGTCTCAAAGCGTCGAAAATATTTTAACAAATTAAATTTAAATGTTGAAGTAAAACTAACGGTTTTTTGTGTGTTTTTAAATTGCTTACAAACACCTTCCACGCTGCAACTGTCATTGTTTTTTCCTTTCCAAGAAATCAAGTCTGCAAAACTGATTATCTTCACATTTGAAGCCAATTTATATCACCTACACCATTAAATAGTGAAGGCACCTGACTTACTGGGTAGGGTGTTGCGCTCACAAAATCGTAAGATCGTGGTTTCAACTCCCGGATCGGGCGACGCGTTTGTGATCCCAAACAAAACATTTCATTTCGCGTTGTTTTGCTTCGATTCTTTCATCTGCAAACGGATAAGCATTCGACTCGACGGACTGGCGATCTGTGGGGTAGCTGTGATATCAGTCACTTATGGAAACCGGGTAACCGGATCTACGAGCCTAAGCACTCGAGATTAATGCTCAGAAAAGGCCTTTTATTTACACCACAAGATAACGGTATTGGATTATTAATGATGGTAGGAGATTTCCAAATCTAGTGCTTTGGTTTTACTTCGTCCATTAGCCCAGAGAATTAATGTACCTGAATAAAGCGGTTTCTAATTGCAGTACTTTCTTCATCGTGATCGGGACTGCCGATATTTTTCTAGAATAAAACAAGGAAACTTTGTATCTGGGACTTTTCTAATAGCTCATAAAATCTGTCCGTCGAATGTCTGATAGAAGTGTCGCCTATTTTTTAAAATTGTTTTCCTCAAATAGGGGAAGTGGAAATGGAACTCAGAATGAACTCACGGAGCCAGAACTGATACGGAACCCCCTCCCCCACATACACACACACACACACACACACACACACACACACACACATATATACACATTCTTTTATTCTTTTAATGGTCGGGGCTGGAGAATATAATTTACTTGTTTCAGTCATTAGACTGCGGCCATACTGGGGCACCGCCTTGAAGAACTTTAGTCGAACAAATAAACTCCTGCACTTATTATTCTTTTAAGCCTGGTACTTTTCTCTCTCCTTTGCTGAACCGCTACCTTACGAGGACGTAAACACACAAACACCAATTTGTCTTTGCCCTCTGAGTTCAAATTCTACCGAGGTCGACTTTGCCTTTCATCTTTTTTGGAGTCAATAGATTAAGTACTAGTTGCGTACTGGGGTCGATCTAATCGACTGGCCCCCTCCCCTAAATTTTTCGGGCCTTGTGCCTAGAGTAGAATAGATTATACATTTAGAAGAAGAGCGATGACAGTAAATCCAACGTTTAAGCCTGCTAGCCTTCGTCGCAGAGTCCGATGGGTGTTAGCAGGCCGAAACTTCGAAGTTACAGTTACCTTCTTGTAAAAGTATGGCAGACATGTACTTTACACAAAAACGTATCGATTAATTCTGCTGTTTAATATTAAATAGTCTTTATTATAACTTGGCATCGAACAAACATCAACACATACATACAAACGTTTTTATGTATGTATATATGAATTCACACACGCACATACACTCATATGTAACTATATATGTATGTATATCTATGTTTATATATATATGTACATATGTGTGTATATGTATGTATCTGTATATATTTGTACATGCGTGTGTATCTATGTATGTATATGTATACATATATACGTACATGTGTGTGCATGTATCTATGTATACCACCACTCGTATACATACGATTAAGTAAACAAACCGATTAAGTAAACAAATGAACAAACAAGTTATAAGCGTGCAATAAAAACAATAATATTTTAAAACTCAGAGTAATAAATAAAACTAATAAATTGTTTTTTAAACTGGCTAATAGCTATAAATTAGAGGCAAACTTCCGGTTATTAACGACGTAGCCGTGACATGATGGCCTTGAGAGTCGCCAAACTCCTTTCTTTTCACAACCAAACACTAAGACATTATACATATTTTAAAAACATAATAAATCAATTATGTCAATTTATAAACAAGATTATACGTACATACATATATACATACGCGCACGCTCGCGCACATACACATATATTTATATTCTAATCAAGGAAGCTGTTTAGCGTGGACGCTGACGTGGCTGTGAGGGTAAGAAATTTGGTTTGTAAATTAGTGATTTTTAAGTTCGATGTCTCTAAGCGACGTTTTGGCTATGTAGCTTCTACCCTAGCCCCAGGTTGTTCAAAACCTCGATAGTTCGATTCAGTTGCATGGCGGCAGTTTGAGCAAGAATATATATATTTTTTACCATTTTTTTCGGGTTGGTTAACCCTATGCCCGTCCAAAGCATTTTCATAAGAACTGCCCTAAACGTGCATGCTTGTTTACAGACTTTTAGTTCACCTTTGTTGCATGCGTTCTGAATAAAATAAAACTTTTTTTTCCATAAGTCCCCAATTACTCATGGAAACGTGCATGACATATGATGCATGAACTTCAGAGAAACATGTCCTGTATATCACATGTGAGTACAGGACAGGATACAAAACAGGCAAAGAATTAAAACTTTTTAGGTGAAATTTGATAGTCGGAACCTGCGCGGAATCCAGCTCACAGACCGTTGGTGTTTGGGAGTGGTAGACGTAATCTCCCGCCTGGTATCAAACCATCTCACCATATCACACCTGGCCTTTAGTGGAATATATTCTGTTGCATGCATTCAAGCTAGAAATTTGTCTGGGGGATAACAAGTTTTTCTTATCAAATTAGTGATTTTAGGTCCGATCTGATTCAACAATACCGACGACAAGTATCTTCTATTATAACTTGGAGGTAACCAAGCCACCGTGAGTTCGATCCCATTATTTGGCACTTTGAGTAAGCAGTTCACCATAGTTTCAGATTGGCTAACACCACTGGGTGAAATTTGATTGTTAGAAATTGTGCAGAATCTGGCAAAAAGACCGTTGTTGTTTCGGAGTAGTAGACATAATCTATTGCCTTCTGCCACTTGACCCCACTAACTCTTGAGTACCTTAAGTGGGATTTATTCTGCAGCACGCATTTGGGCCAGACACTAGACTGGGGGGATAACTTCAGTCCTTCCTCTCTCTGACCCTGCTGCTGTCCTCTCTCGTTCGACTAAGTAAGCCATTAAGAAAGAAAAAAAAAGAAAGGAAAAACAAGATAATTCTTCAAATCGTGTTGAAATGCTGAGGAATAATAATAGTTTAATCTGGCGAGACGCTGAATGAAATTTTGCCAAAATACAATTCAAAAGAAATTGGATAAGAAAATAGTATTCGTGCTTCCTCACACAAAAGATATTGACAGAGATCAATGTACAGCGTGATGGCTTCTTAATAAGAAAAAAAAAAATGCTACAGAATGTTCTGGAATCGGAACTGTGTTATTTACATAGTAACTTGATAAAAAGTCGATTCTGTAGGAAGAGTCGATATATGCGCGTCAGAAACAGGGAAATTTTAACAAGTTATGGTGTGTTATATTTTAAACTATTTCCAAATTTGTACATCAAAATAACATCGCATTTTATGATAAATAATATCTTCAATAATATTCTGATTTAAACAAAAATTAGAAATGATTTAAACATTTGAAACATAAAAAAAATATCAATTCAAGATATATGTATATACGCGTATCCTTGTTACATATTTGCGTTTTATATATATATATATATATATATATATATATATATATATATATATATATATATATATATATATATATATATATATATATACACACACTCTGTAAGTCATGGACAGGTGAGATAACCCACTTCTAATCCCATCCATCGATGTTTCACCATTTTTGTGGTTTATCAACATCACGTACCTGAACAGGATCGGAGATGAATCATTTCGCCAGTCCGTGACTTATATGCATATAATTTATTACACATTGTATGTATAGCCATATCATTGATCATACATCAGATATAGCAATATCTTAGCATGTAACGCGTGGTATCTTCAGTTATATCGTTCAGTAGACATGGCCTCACTTCAAGCTGTGATGTATAAAGCTTTCAGTCATATCCTGAATTAACAGATTTAACACCACTATACCTAAAGCTGTGATATTTAGTATTCCAAAAGCCTTCATTATTCTGTATGTCTATCTGTAGCTTTTCTTTATTTGGTTCTCTAAACGTACACCCCATGGACATTAACAGCTGCACGGCTGATATATACTATCATCGTTGTCAATTTGTTAAGAAGACTTGAATTTTAGTGAGGAAATCTTATTTATAAAGCCGCTAGATCAACAAAATTTGTGAGGGCGGAATAATTTCAAGAACGTCTGAAATGTTTATAAAGGAAATCCAACTTCTCGATCCTTTTGAATGTATTCAAAGAATGATTTCCTCCGCTTCCCTTACACTTTCGAAAACCAACAACGAAAAGCCATTTTGTTGAAATGTCGGAAAAAGATAGGATCCCGATTTCTAGAAAGTCAGCATGCCGCACATTACTAGTAAATATACCACACATAATTACTTACAAAATGTCTCACAGACACGACACTACTTAGTATGAACATAAAATATTGCGAATCTAAGCTCTCAGGACTTTGTTAAATTGCAGCATTCCATTAAAGTTAATGCTTTGGAACTTCCGAACAATCATTGTCAATGAAGGAAAACATTTTAAGGATAAAATAAAATGTCACGAGTTGACTTCGTGCTGTATTCCTGACATCGCATCGATCTTCTTCTTCTCATGCATCATTTTAACTCTTTACCTTTATGTTATCCAATATGTCTTTCCCAAGTCATTTTATTTGATCTTTATTTTTACTTTCCTTTTGTTTTTATTTTCCACAGTTTCTTTGTTTTCACTAAAATACTTATCCATTTACCTTGGTTTATGTTCTCAACTTCTGTTCTTCCTTTTATCGAATCGACTTTTACAAACGTTCCATTCGCATGACTTCAGAAAATAGCAACAGAAAAATCAACAAACAAAAACAAAAAAGAAGCAGATTATTTTATTCCCGCACAAAGTAATTTTGCGCTGTTGTAGACTATCCACATTTTATTGTCCCGTCCAAAATGCATCTCTTTTTAGATATTTCTATGGATTAGCGCCATCTATCTTAAAAAGTTATGAAAATGACTACATACTTGCAAACTCATGTACGGGTTTCTGATTTAGGCACAAGGTCAACAATTTTGAATAGAGAGTGTTAGTCGATATCATAGACCTGAGTACATGACTGGTACTGTACTTTATCAACCCCCGAGAGATGAAAGACAAAGTTGATTTCGATTAGAATTAAAGTCAGGACGTGAAGAGCCTGAACTACCGCTAGGTATTTTTCTTTCCTCCTTACGAAGTACTTGAATGGCACTCTATTTTATCGACCCCGGAGGGGTGAAAGGTATAATTTCCCTCGGCTGGATTTAGACTCAGAACATAAAAAGCCGGAAAAATATCACAATGCATTTTATCCGACGCCTTAACGAAATACTTCATCGGTACGTTATTTTATCGACCCCGGAGGAACGAAAGACAAAGTTGACTTCGGTGGCATTTGAACTCATAACGTAAAGAGCCGGAAGAAATATCACTAAGCATTTTTTCAACCACCGTAACGTTTCTGCCAATCTACCGCTCCGAGGACTTACGTAATGAAATATGCTGCAACATAAAACACTGACAACACCATATGAAATTCATATTGTAATCATGATAGAGAATTTTTTTAGAAAATATCTTTAAAATACAATTATTGTACTTTGTTTAAATATTTTATTTCTTAGAAAAATCATGGCACATCTAAATAATCACTATCTCCCATAATACTTCATTAACATTCGCCACCCGTTTGCGAGTTCACAACGCTCCATAGCGGGCGCTACGTGCACACACAAAGACCCAAATGTTTAGGACGATGCTACGGATTGTCTTTTCCTTTTCTTTCTTTTGTTTTTTGACGGTAGAGTGGGATTTGAGGGGGAAAGTTGTCTATTATTTCTAATTGCGCATAAGAGCTACTTACTGTTTAGAAACTCATTCGTTAACTCGTTGGCAAGAGTTTGTAAACAAATGATCAAAAGAAAAAAACAAAACGACACAAACAGACAATAACAACAGCAGCAGCGACACCACCACCAACAGTAGCAGTATGCTGCTTCTCGAATGATGAATTACGTTTTCGTTCTAATTTTATTTTGCATTTTATAAATTTGGAGTATTTTTTCTCTCCCTTTCACATTACATTACAATGAAATGAGTTTAAATGACGAAAATGGCGTTAATGACGAAGCGCCTTTAGTGAATAATAAGGATAATAATAATAATAATAATAATAATAATAATAATAATAATAATAATAATAATAATAATAATAATAATAATGTGTAAACTTAAATAAATAAATAATGAAGAATTTTACCATAATTCCCAGGATAACTTCGTTACTGAAATAAGTAATGGTTCGTTACAAAACAAACGAATGAATGAACGAATAAATAGAATAATGTGAAAATCAAAATAAATCTCTTGATAATATAATGGAAAAAAATTGAAGGAGTAACGAAGAAAACAGTCACTCACCCAACATCAGAAAAGGAATAATTAGAAATAGCAGTCAAACTATCACCTAGCAATTACATCTTACTATCTTTTAAAAAGGAAACGGTAGAGTGGAGAGAAACAGAAAGAATGCCTTGATGGAAAATGTGAAAAAACAAGCCAAGAAAAACCACGAAAAACAAACAGAAGACAGTACGAACACTGTTGTACGTACTTAATCATAGGTCATTATTACAGTTGACCTTATAAGGCAGCGAACTGGCAAAAACGTTAGATCGACGGGAAAGGCGCTTAGCAGTGTTTCGTCCATCTTTACGTTCCGAGTTCAAATTTGGCCGAAGTCGACTTTACCTTTCATTCTTCTGGGGGTCAATAAATTAAGTACCAGTGAAACACTTGGGTTAATATAATCTACTAGTTCCATGGCTTCTCAAAACCAGAAAGGTGAAAGCTGGTTCGAAGACTACAGTTCCAATCCATCACTGGAACTGTAAGAATCTGTAAAACTTTCCAGAAGTTTATCATCTAAATATATATGAACATGTCTAGATATGTAGCTATATGCATGAGAAAACATATATGAAACAAAACATACGATACATACATACATACATACATACATGCCCTGTTGATGTTGAAATTCCAATGAAAGAGCCTTGGATCTTGGTTAGAAACTCACTATTACCCTATTGGCAGGAAATCTTGAAATGAAACTGAATAAGGACATACATGCATACTTACATACATTTATTTATATATACTACATACATACGCACACATATATACATGCATGAAGAATTAACGTTGTTGGCACTTTAAGCATTGACATTATAGATCAGCCGAAATTGTGCTTAGGCGCGCCCACGCATATATACACCACAACTGATATTTAGGTATGCGTCTGTCTATGCAACTGGGTTTATGTTCTCCAATGTAAACCAGTTTTTCCTTCTATCAAACAAAATGTAGCTACTCGAGAAAGAAAGAGCGTTGAAATTAATACCTGACGAAGATCGATATAGACTGTGCTCCAGTATGACCGCAACCCAGTCACTAAAACGAGTGAATGATAGTAGTAGTCGCGGTGGTGGTGGTGGAGCTCTGCACTGTAACAACACGTCGCTACATCCACCATTTGTTGGTGAATCCCTACTGTTCCTGGCGGATGACACCTTTGCCCCCACTCAGGCCACAACCCTCCAACCCATGGGTCTGTTTGGGTGGTCATTGATGGTGATGGGCTTAACGAGATCGGTGTGCAAATCCTAACTCGACCTCTTAGTCGCTTTTATCGACATGCAGAGGAAAACGTTGGGTCTATTCTTTGACACGCCGGTCTCCATGCAGCATAACATGGCGATAAATAAGAATTAAATTAAAAGCTAAACATTTCAAACGCAAACCATAGAAACTGAGTGGAACATGAAACATTAGAAGTCTTCTGTTTCACTGCGCATGATTCAGAAATTAATCCGTGTATGAATAACTCCATTAATTTTACTGAAAAAAAGTAAACAGACGTACTGACAGTCACGCCTATTAATCGCAAATATGGTGACGTAGCATACATTTCGGATCGTGCTTAGGATCACTGGGAACTTGTCTCTAAATAACTTCATCATTGATATTGTAGTTGTCGTTAGCAACAATTAATACGGCTTAAATTCCATGCCTTCATCCTTCACCACGCATCAATGGGTATATCAACTCCTCTCTTCTCCTCTTCGTCTCTTTGTGTTTGTTTGTTTGTGCGTGTGAGTGTGTGTGTGTGTGTGTGTGTATTGTATATATATATGTAAATATGCATATGTATGTGCTTGTGTATGTATGTACGTATGTAGATATGTATATACACAGGAAGAGAGGGAGAAGAAGAGGGTAGAGGAGGTGCGGATGGCTCATAAATTTAACGCGCACTATATATATGTCTATATATATATATATATATATATATATATATATATATATATATATATATATATATACATACATAACATACATACGTACATACATATATACATGCATACATACATACATACATGCATGCATACATACATACATACATACATACATGCATACATATATATATATATATATATATATATATATATATATATATATATATATATATATATATGTATATTCCTTTTTGGTTTAGCTTGGGATATGCAAACCTAACCATATAAATACCTGGTTCTAGTCATAAATGGTTAATAAAACAAGTTACGACAACAAACGGATGTTATACATAATACTGAAAAGTCGACGTTCGGGTGTATTTGCATAATGATACCTCAGGAATCTAGTATATATAATATATATACTATAATATATACTATATAATAATAGAACAACACTCTTGAGATCGAATAGCGATGAAGCAATTGTAAATTTATGTAATAAAAAGACTTGCTCACTCCATTCTCGTTGTGAATAATTATATAAACTCAACAAATATTTATGGATTTTCCGAAATATTATCTGTGAAACAATCAGTCTGCGATTTAAAGTCAAATGTTATAGCTTAATGGAGTAACCTCCAGAACTAAAACCCGAATGGAATTGATATTATAAATATGAGGATTATTAAATGGCGTTTAAAGTTTACATCATATAACGTATTTCGTTAGAAACCCATATATGGCGTTACAGCTCAAAACAGATGCCTGGTATTACTCAGATAAATCTATATAAAAAGAAAAGGGTATATACATACACGATAACACACACACATATACACAAACATACATGTATATATATATATATATGTATATACATATATATATGTATGTATGTATGCTTGTATGTATGTATGTATGTATGTATGTATGGATGGATGGATGGATGGATGGACGGATGGATGGATGGATGTATTGATCATCAGTCTTATTATTCATTTTGATTCATTTCAAATCATTAGTAATTTGCTAAATGACTGCGGTGATGGCAAATTTATGATCATTAGAATAGTGAAATGTCGGCAGGATTGTCGATTGTCCTCAAATAAATTACGCTCTTGAATGAGGTAGCAATATATCTAATAACATCAACGAGAAACACGCTTCTATATTGCTTGCTTCCAGCTATATCCGTTTCAATGAATTATATCTACAAGTTATGAAATTATAACGGTATGTATGTATGTATGTTCATATGTTAAGATATAATTTTGCACACATACAGGTGTTGGACAAAATAAAGGAAACACCTAGAATCAAGCCGATCACATGGCTTTAGCTATGTTGTTCCATTTTATCTAGCTTTAGCAATAATGTTACTTATTCCAACTTCTTTCAATGTCCATAGGGGATAAATAACTCCCAGATAAAATGAAACATCGTTGCTAAAGCCAAAAACTACAGGGGACGGGGTGAACTCTGCATTACTGAAAAACTGAATATTATGCAGTCAACAGACAACATCCTGAACATTAGGGATGAAGTCTTCTCTCCTTGCATGTACAAAGAATATTTCACACTGAAATATTTCAAAGAGGAGCCACCATCTAGGACACTAATCCCACCAGGGTAGCCCCTCTCCTGAAAGTGAAATTTGAACATACATAACACATGAACTCCACATACAGAAGAAATGCGCCCCCATGAGGAACTACCTCAGCATACAAGCATAAGAACATCACACCTAGAATATAATATAAGATAATGCAAACAAATTTACCACACAGCTGTTTGCCCAGTAGTCAAATCCAAGAGAGTCAACCACTCCAAAGATGCCATCCAAGAGTAGCGACCTTTGATCCATTGTTTTATTCACGAGAATCTCCGCGAACTCAAGGAGACTTTATGTTTTCCAAAACGGAAACCAACACCTTTCCTCCATGTGATCGACTTCGAAAATTGAGACACTAGGATATTTTCCGTCTTTTTAAAACATGAAACGCATGGTATATATATATATATATATATATATATATATATATATATATATATATATATATTCATACACGCACACACACATACATATATATATGCATGAATATGTGTGAGTGTGTGTGTATGAAAATATAAAAATATAATGAAATATGTGAGTACATATGTCGTCAAAATACATCACCAAGAAAAGGTAAATGTCATTGGCTCAACAAAGAATAAAGCCCAAGGTATATAAAAAGAAATATAAAAAAAAACACTCATGCAAAATAAAACAAAAAGATGATATAATACAAACCGGTGCTTTTCAGAATAAATCCCTTGTGTGTATATTTGTTCCGCTGTAGTTACACAGACAAGTTCTTGTCAATCTTGTCATTGTAAATTTCCGTGCGGTTATCATCCACAAGTTGGAAACAGTAACCAAAGAGGATATTATGCAGAAATTGTGATACGGACAAAAATACATATACAAATAATTGAGAAACGTGATTTTTTACGAGAACGTGTTCTTCCCAACAGGTTTTACTCAGTTCGATTTTCTCATGAATCTAAACAGTTATCAACATGTCTGTTTTCTAAATATTGATTTTTGAAAGTATGATATGAGAAGTTTTGGGGAATACGAAACGCAGCTTAACACTTCATCACTCATGTAGGTATGTGAGAGTAGGAAATCATTGACTTTAAGGTGGTGAAGGCAAACTTTGGCCTAAGCCTTGGTATAAGCTTTCCCCTCCCTCTGCTTGTCCTTCCAAACAGTAACGATTGTATGTGTTTCTGCGTGTTTGTGTGTGTGTTCCTGTGTACAATGTGCATGGGCGCGCGTGTGCATAAATATGTGAGTGTGTGTATGTGTGGGTATGTATCTGCGCAGGCAATTTAACATTTCATGAGTATAGACTTAAGAATATATTCATACATACACTTCTATACACACAGAGACACAGAAGTTTATGTATGAGTATATTCTTAATTTCCTCTATATATATTTGTGTCTGTGTGTGTGTGTGTGTACATATATAGTTTCCTATATATCATACTGAATACTCACGATTTCAGGTATATATATATATATATATATATATATATATATATATATATATATATATATATATAAATAAAATCAAAATAAGTAACAGGATATCAAGTAGGGATGCAGTACGACCGTTTCAAGCGGCTCCATTTAATTGAACAATGCATCTTCAGCTGAAGATGGCACTGCGTTTAAATTGATGTAATGATTGCATTGTTCAATTAAATGGAGCCGCTTAAAATGTTCGTACTGCATCACTACTTGATATTTTGTTGCTTATTTTGATTTTATTCACCTTCCTTAGGGCTGTGTGGATAATACTGGACTGACATGGTGCTTCAACTTAAGTATCTAATTCAACTGCATCTCAATTATATATATATATATATATATATATATATATATATATATAGCTACATATATAAATGAATACGAAAGATGTACAGGTGTCAATTCATCACGGCCGTTTCAAGCGACTCCTTGAATCTTTTGGGGGTTGTAGTTGTATTCCAGACAAAGGTGATAAATTAATTGATATCATGACCACCTACTATACGATCTCAGTATTGAAACCTTTCAATATATAATTGTACGATAAAACACCGAGCATACATATTAATGAAAATATCTGCGCATAATTACCTACCTGCTGAAATTAATGGTATATGAACAAGGCCGTGAAACGGCCGTAAGGCCATGGGTGTCACGAAGTTAAATATATATATATTCAACTCACAAAAACGCTTGACTTTATGTTTATATCTATCTATCTATCTATCTATCTATCTATCTATCTATCTATCTATCTATCTATCTATCCATCCATCCATCTATCTATCTATCCATCCATCTATCTATCTATCTATCTATCTATCTATCTATCTATCTGTCTGTCTGTCTGTCTGTTTATCAATCTATCTTATACGACTATAAACACATACACATATATAAAACTGTTTGTACGTGCGTATTTTAAATCTACATCTTAAACAAATACTTAGACAAGCTGTCTCTTTTCTGTTTTCTCTTTCTCACTCACATATACACTTAAACACGATGACAAAGCTACACAAGCATATAAGAGAACGTATATACAAATATATGTATGCGTATCTGTGCATTACTTATATATATATATATATATTTATTTATTTATTTATGTATATATACATACACACACATACACACTACGCCAGTCTGTTTATTTTTTTTTTCCACCAAATTAACATATCATTATTTTATCGAGTTTCTTTCCATGAATCATCTGACAAATAAAAAAAAATACATAAAAATATATACATAGACAAGAAAATATAACATAAAGTAAATATGTAAAACATAAGCTAAAGAGTAGGCGGAGTAAAAATTTTATATGTAAAATATCTATATTTAACTATATCACATCAAATTTTGATAACTACATTAGTTAACAGCTATTTTCTTAGTTTATCATATTAATACTGGTAGAATACTACGTCCTCAGATATACTACTGCGCCGACATTTTGAGAGAAAAAAAATTCAAATGAAACCGAAACAACTTAATTTTATTATAGATATATTTGATGAATCATTTCTTCCCGTCTTATTTTCTCTCTCTCTCTCTCTCTCTCTCTCTCTCTCTCTCTCTCTCTCTCTCTCTCTCTCTCTCTCTCTCTCTCTCTCTCTCTCACTATATAATTTACTAGGAATGGGAATCATTGAACTGTAATGTATGAAATTATCCAATCTGTCTTTGTTTTTGCTTTTCTCTTTTTCCTTTGTTAAATAAATTATAACCTCGAACATCATATATTTAACGTCAACGATATCAACAACTACATCAACGACAAAACGAAAAATGGCAATAAGCATGATATATGCAATTGTAATCGTCGATGGTGTTGTTACTTTACAGATACTGCAAAATATATAAAATCATAAAACTCTGAACTTTTAAATCAAAAATCAAAAACCACAGCCACAAAAACAATGTTCATCATCATAATCATGATGATGATGATGATGATCATCATCATATAAATAATAATAACAACAACAATATACTATCAATTCAATAATACAACCTAAACAAAACAATCCACAAACACGAGACACACTCTATATAGCAAATATCCAATAAAATAAACAACCATCAGCAGGCCAAATCCCAACAGAGGAACACAACTAGCATTACACAAATAACACACTGGTGCTTATCGTAGCGACTCGAAAACGATAAAATGCAAAGTCAAATTTCGTTCTAGTGATATACCGAGCTTACCTCTCTCTCATCAACTGACTATATATATGTGTATATATTTTATATGAATATGCATGCATACATACAAGCGCTCGCGCGCGCACACACTTGTGCGCATGCATACACACAAACATATATGTATGTACACACACACACATATAGATATTATATAAGTAGTTAGGTTATATCCCAGTTATTTACCAGTTGTATTGTTTTTTCTCTGTCTGAAGAATTTCTAATAGAAAATTCCTTCATGTCTATCTAATATAAGTTTGTAATTCCTATTAGCAAATGAAACACTTGTAATGGTGAATAAATAACATCACAAAATTACAATTTCCTGTTATATATATGCATATATGTATGTATATATATATATATATATATATATATATATATATATATATATATATATACATATATATATATATACATACATATATATATATATATATATATATATATATATATATATATATATATATATATATATATATATATATATATATATATATATATGCACATATCTTCAGACGTACGGAGTGATCCTTCGATTTAACAGTTTTTATATATAACTTTTTATAAAAACACTCATCATTTGTGTGTGTGTTTGTGCGCGTGTGTTTGTGTGTGAATGTGTATCTGTGTGTGTACGCGTACGTTCATGTGTGCGCGTGTTGTGACTATATTTAGGGAAGATCATTCTGCGACGGAATCAAAGACATTGACTAATTGTATTTCACTTCAATTTGATTAATAATTAGCTAATTAGCTAATTCATTATAAAACTAGACGGAAATTGCAGGCAGGCCGTTCCTGCTTGACATCTTCCCGCCGCTGCCCAGTAGACAACAAGAATATCTCTTTCAATGCAAGGTTTCACATCAAACACCTAAATAAAGAAAATTGAAACCAAAACCACACACACAGACACCCAACTCACGCACACGGACACGCACGCGCGCACTCACACACACACATACACACACGCACACACACGCACACGTTCACATAGACTTTTGTACGATGGGCTTCTTATCAAATCCACTCACGAGGCTTTGGTCAGCCCGATGCTATAATATTATTCCATTGTTCACAACCAACACTGGTTGTGAAGCGGTGGTGGGTGACAGATGCAGACACAAAGTCATACACACACACACGTGCACATATATACACATACACACACGTACACACACACACACACACACACACACACACATATGTATATATATACGATGGGCTACCTACCAAATCCACTCACAAGAGTTTGGTCGGCCTGATGCCATAGTAGAAGATACTCGCTCATGGCGAAAGAAAAGAAAGACCGAAAGAAAAGAAAGATGGTCACGTGAGGAAAAGAAAGATAGACGATGGTCACGTGTGAGCAACGACAGAGAGTAAAGGAGGAAGAGGGAGAGAGAGACAGATAGAAAACGGTGAGGGAGAGAAAAAAGAATTAGAGAAAGGAAGAGAGAGAGGGAAAACTAAAGGGGGAGACAGAGAACAGTACAGGGTAGAGTCACATCAAAATTAAGATAAACTTACTTGGAAATGGATGCATGGTGTTCAATATATAATAATATAAATGATATATATATGTATATATATATATATATATATATATATATATATATATATATATATATATATATATATATATATATATATATATATATATATATATGCATATATGCATATATACATACATATATGTACCTCTATGTAAATCCCAAAATTAAGGAATGGAGTAGATAAAATCCGGGTTGCAGATGTTCCATAGCGAGCGGAACCTCGGAAGTAATAGTTATCCAAGCAGGTATATACCGCGGGCTATTCTGATTATATGCAGTTTACATTGCCTTTCGGAGATCGTTTGAAACTCACTTACTTCCTACACCTTGATCCTTGGATCTTAACATTATATACCTAAGTGTGTGTGTGTGTCTGTGTCTGTGTGTGTTTCTGTGTGTCTATGAGTTGGTGTATGTGTGTCTATGCATTTGTTTGTGTGTGTGTGTGTGTGTCTGTGCGTCTGTGTGCGTATCTGTGTGTGTGTCCAAACCAAATTTAATGACCGTATAATTTTGCTACAAGTTACATTCTACACGTTCCTGTAAGAACACGTATCACATTCTGTCTTCTCCTCCTCTCTGCTCTTCGCCAGCACAAAAAAAAATCTTTCCTATGGGGACTTTATTAAATGCAATCTTTCAAGTTGATAAAATGTTTGAGGTGTTGTAAGCTATGTTGACATTGTAAAGTAAACATATTCTTTTGAATTTTTTCAACACAGATTACGATCGATTGAAATTCTGTGGGGTATATGATCGCTGGACATGGTGTCGATTTGTTGTATAGGTTTGTGTGTACATATACATATATACGTACATACATATATACATAGTACATATATATACAAACAGGGACACACACACAAACATACACACTCACGCGCGCACACATACACCCACCCACACACACACATATATGTTTATATGTGCTCATGTGTGTACGCGTATGTCTATAACCCTCTCTCTGTGTATATATATATATATATATATATATATACAGAGAGAGAGAGAGAGAGAGAGAGAGAGAGAGAGAGAGAGAGAGAGAGAGAGAGATTCAAAAGTCGCCATACATATGAAAAAATTATTTTTCTATAAGAAACAGTTTTTATTTAACTGCTTCTTATAAAAAAAAGAATTTTTTTTCTTACGTATGGTGTCTTTTGAATTAACCTCTATAGATACATACATATATACATACATACACACATACATACACACATACATATGCTTGCGCGTGCGTATGTGTGTGTGTGTGTGTGTGTGTGTGTGTGTGTGTGTGTGTGTGTGTGTGTGTGTGTGTGTGTGTGTGTGTGTGTTGAATAACACACGATACAATTTTGCGCCACCATCTCCAACAAAGTATATTAGATTTCCAAAATTTGAAAGTAGCCCGACTCAAATTTTTGTTTACTCAGTCTTTTTCAAGTATTGCTTTTAAGGATTTCTACGTAGAAATACGAGGATTTAGATTTTGAAACGCCAACACAAAACATGAAAACATTTCATATTGTCAAGGCTTTCGGAATAATATTTTTTTCTATAGAATTAAACTAAACGCTTGATACAGCTTTATGCTTAACATCTAACACGGTCTTGAAATCGTCTGTAAGACTTACATAGAGGTTGTTATTATCGAACTTGATGGAGGCGATGAGGTCTTGTACAAAATGCTTAGTGGCATTTCTTTCGGCTCATTACGTCCTGAGTTCAAATTCCACGGAGGTCGACTCGGCCGCTTATCTTTCTGGGGCGACGATATATAACCAGTTGAACAATGAGGTTGAAGAAAACCTTCCAGTAAAATTACGTGTTAATCTTTGTTCTAAATATTACCTTAATTATATGGTGGTTACTTCGCTAAATTCTTCATTATTTGCAAAATTATTTGAGGAAACGTAGAATACTTCAACAGAATATGCCAGCATTGTAACAAAAAAATTCGAGAATTAAAAATTTTCACAAAAATTTCATATTAATTAATGTTTCAAACACCAGCTTAATAATGACAGGATTATTTTATTAAATTCTTCATTATTTTCAAAATTAATTGAAACAAATGTAACAAATTTGAGCAGAAGCTGTGATAACAAAAGTGTTAATCTAATCCTGAGGGGGATCCAACGTTACAACGTGACAAGGTTCAACACGAATATTAGAAATCGTGAGGGCTTCTACGGAGTTTCCATTAAACCAATTTCTCATAAGTTGACCAGAGCCAAAACTAATAGATACTTGACCATGATATAAGCGCAAGTGTGACTGTGTGGTAAGAAGTTTACTTCTCAACCACATGGCTCTGGGTTCAATCACACTGCGTGGCACCTTGGGCAATTGTCTTTTAATATAGCCATGGTCCGACCAAAGCCTCAAACAATTCGACCCCAGCACTTCTTACTCTTTAAGCCTGGGACTTATTATATCGTTCACTTTCGCCTAACCACTAAGTTACGAGAACGTAATCAAACCTACTTCGGTTACGTAATTAGCACTGACGTCTCCTTTATATTTTCTTTTCTCTTATTAACTTAGAAAACAATTAGCGGAATATTTCTTGATTAACTGGATAATTATTAGTTACTGATGTCCATTCCATTTACGTGTCCAGTCTTGACACAGCAAATTAAAAGCTTAAAATTATCTCGTGCCTTAAAAAGCACCATTTAATATAATTATCTATGTCTTTTAAAATCATTTTCGGTTTTATTTATTATAATTTTTGTATTATCTGTTATTTGCAGTTTTTTTTTTTCCTTATTTTGTTCTCAAAGTTCAGTCTAAATTAAAATGACATTTGTTGCTGATATTTCGAATGATAAATGAATAAATTGCGTCCCTTGACAAAACCAACGATAATTTTTTTTCATTAACAATATCTCAATGAAATACAAACATAAAATAAATCTGTTTTTAAACTTATTAAAAGAAGCGGAGAAAAGACACGCAAATTCTACGAAGAATCTGTTACCTTGAGGCAAAAATAATAAAACAAAAAGGGAAAAGAAAAGAAAAAACTATAATATCATAAACTACAAGTCAGAAAGTAAATGGCACCATTATGAGAATTGTTAGCAAAAATATAACTTATGCAACGGTGCATATTTCATATGCGAAATCATCAACATAATCTTCTTCTTCTTCTTCTTCTTCTTCTTCTTCTTCTTCTTCTTCTTCTTCTTCTTCTTCTTCGTCGTCGTCGTCGTCGTCGTCTTCTTCTTCTTCTTCTTCTTCTTTTTCTTCTTCTTCTTCTTCTTCTTCTTCTTCTTCTTCTTCTTCTTCTTCTTCTTCTTCTTCTTCTTCTTGATGCTTAGCAGCGGCACTTCATCCGTCTTTGTGTTCTGAGCCCGTCGCTATGTTCCTAGTTCAAGTTCCGCCGAGGTCGACTTTGCCTTTCACCCTTTCGGAGTCGACAAAATACATACCAGCTGAACACTGGTGTTCGATGTCATCGACTTCCACCCGCCTACCCCAACTCGCTCACCTTGGATCAGAGTTTGAAACCACTACCATTATTATTACTTCAATTACGACGACCATCATCATCATCGTCATCATCATCATCATCGTCATCATCATCATCATCGTCATCATCATCATCATCGTCATCATCATCATCATCGTCATCATCATCATTATCGTCATCATCATCATCATCGTCATCATCATCATCATCGTCATCATCATCATTATCGTCATCATCATCATCGTCATCATCATCATCATCATCATCATCATCATCATCATCATCATCATCATAATTATCACCATCATCACTAATATCTTTTTCATCTCCCTCTTGTTGTTGCTGGTTTTTGTTGTTGTTGTTCTCATTATTATCAGCAGCATCATCATCATCGTTGTTTATAATTTCTACTGTTAATTATGTTATCATCCTCCTCCTCATCATCATCATCATCCTCATCATCCTCATCATCATTATCTTCAGCACCTCCACAATAATCACTATCATTATTGTTGTTGTTGTTATTGTTGCCGTTGCTACTGTTGCTCTGGCTAATATGGTGGTCTTAACACTAATTAATTAACTGCCGTTAATTCGCAATCATACGCGGGCAATTTTGAAAAATTGAAATTTCTAACGTAATTAATTGACCATTAAAAATATGATTAAGTGCAATTAAGGTCCAGTAATCAAAGCTGAGGATCAGGTGATTGATTATCAGAATCGGTTAGAGTGTCGAACAGAATGAAATGCCTTGCGGTATATATTCTGGCTCTCTGCATTCTGAGTTCAAATCCCGCTGAAGTCAGCGTCACCTTTTCTCTTGGAAATAATAAAAGACCAATAGAATAATAGGATCGTTTCTTCTCATTCTCTCCCTTCGTACTTTTTCCTCCTCTCTCTTTCTCTTTATCTCTCGTCTTCTTTTTCTTCTCCCCTCTCTCTTATAGAAATAGACAAAAGTCGAGTAAGGAGTTATCTATCTCTTCCCATAGAAAGCATAGGTTCCTAACGCATATTGTGAGGAAGAACAACAAAGACGAGGAGAAAGAAGAAGAAGAAGAAGAAGAAGAAGAAGAAGAAGAAGAAGAAGAAGAAGAAGAAGAAGAAGAAGAAGGAGGAGGAGGAGGAGAAAAGTGAAGGAAGAAAAAGAGGAAGAGGAAGGAGAAGAAGAAGAAGGAGAAGGGGAGAAGGGGGCAGGAGAGAAGGAAGAAAAAGGAAAACAAGAAGAGGCGGAACAAGAGGATGAAGAAGAGGAGAAACAAGAGGAGGAAGAAAAAGTATTGATACTGTATGTATGTATGTATGTATGTATGTATGTATGTATGTATGTATGTATGTATGAATGTCCGCAGCCAAACAGCTGTATCTCCGAGAAATGATTTTATGCTTTAACTTATATGATATATATCAGTGACGTACCATATTCGCTGTACTAGAATCTGGCATAAAACTAGCCGAGCTTCTACCTTTGACTGACTTGAAATATTCGTGAGTCTAAGTTTGTGGTAGAGATTATAATATTTGCTATCTTGATTATGTAATGAGCAGAATATTCAGTAGCTACGGTATCAAATCATTCTGTCATTTTTATCAAATTTGTGTTTAATCTTTCCAAGCACATTTCAGCAAAACACAAAATGTCCCTATGGAATATTTTTGTCAAAACGTTTTAGGAAAATAAGTCGATGAAATATTTTTTTCCTTTGCAGCCTCCCGGCTTGCCATTTTGTAGTCAAACCGTCCAACCCATGCCAGCATGAAAAGCGGACGTTAAACGACGATGATGATGATGATTCCTGTCGACTATTTTTTGACAAATAATTTTGCTAAACGCTTTGTAAAGGTTGCTTCAAACAAATATTCCCGTCAGACATTTCTTTTAAACACTTCTTCCGAACATATCACCAAACATTTTTTACAATTACTGCTATGAAATATTTGTGACAAAATTTTTTTTAAATATTTCTTTCAACCCTTTCTGCAAAATATTTCTTACAGACATTTCTATCAGACATTTCTATATCTGTTTTTCAAACGTCTCAATCATACAGTTACTTCAAACATTTTATAAATGTCTCCATCGACTATTTCTATGGTATATCCATCCCACACTTTTCTAACGTTTCTATCAAACGCTTCTTGCAAACGTTTCTGTCCATCGTTTCTTTCAAACAATTATATCAAACATTGCTTCCAAATGTTTCTTTCAAGCGTTTCTGATAAATTTTTCTAACAATATTTTCTACGAAATATTTCCATAAAGAGATTCCACAGGTATTACTATCAAATACTTCTATTCATAATCTCACACTGAATAGTTCTGTTTAACAATTACATCTAATGTGTCTATGGAATGGTTTTTATTAATCAAATCTTGCTATGCAATCTTTTCTTACAAAATTCGTTTCAGTGAAATTTATTTTCATCTAGTTTAATTTTGTGGAAGATATAATGATTCTTGTACAAAGCCCAATCACGCTGCTGCGTATTTAAGTCTCTTAATAAGGCCATGTGAGTTTAACCGATAAAGTCGCCACTTTGGAATTGGTAACTGGCTTTCGTAAACATAAAGTTGTCGACTATTGATAAAAATCATCATTGATAAGATGATATTAGAAATAATTGTAGGTCACAATCTCTTATATCAATATTGTGTACAATGAAAGCAGGCCCATTTTATCTGATTGGAGCTAAATTTAACTGTCTATTTATAATATTCTTTTATGAGCATTCGCCTGTTTGTTAAGATTGATGATATGCCATAAAAGATTGACAAAATATAATAAAAACTGAAGATGGTGTGTTTAAATTTTCTTCTGTGTGGTTTGTTTTGGAGTCAATTCCCAACCATATCTAGCAGACGATAATTGATATCGTTAAAATGTATCCCTTTACATCTGCCCCTATATCAAACAGACGAAAATGAACATCGTTAAAAGTATCCAAGTAATATATTGTTGCCAGAAGCATCATGTCTGTATTGTAAGAAATAATTGGTTGTGTTGTAAAAATTTAGAACGGGAACACGTAATAATTTAAAAGTTGTCCCTAAAATATTTCTACAGTTCGTTTCACATATGCAGTATCCTTATTCTACATCCTCTACACTATTATTCAGAAACTTCTACACAATACGGTTTCATATTTCTCCTCGCTCTCTGAACGATTCAGCCCTTTTATGTACGAAACTATTTAAATCAACCGTCTTACATATATATATATATGCTAATCAATATTTACTTTTCAAAGTTCCTGCTTTGATAAATATCTTATAGATAACAAGGTTAATTCTATTATCATCTCTGACAGTTCCTTTACAAACGAAACAATCCTGCCAACAGAATTATAGAAGTTCTCTTTCACCATCCATCTATGCATCCCTCTATCCGTCCATCTATCCAGCCAGCCATCTATCTATCCACCTCGCTATCCGTCGATCCACCCTTCAATCTTTCTATATACCTCTCCATCCTCCCGTCCATCTAGCCATCTTCTCGAAAGCAAATTGGCAATTCATGATTAACAATAATATTTTCATTTATTTTATTCCTTTCTTATTCATTTAGTTCTCACTTATTCGTGCAACTTCGCTTCTGTTCAATCAATTTTTGATCAGTATCAATGAATCGGTTCATATTATGTCATTTCCAATATACCGTAGACATAAAAATATCGAATTTTTTAACAATCATTATGCACTTATTTGCTGCTTTTCCTGCCAATAACAGCCAGATAATTTATTGATTTTTTTCGAGAATATATATTTTTTTCTCCCGTATTTCTTCAACCTTCTTTTGTATCGTTGCCTTTCTATATTATGCAGCGCACTCTTCTTTTACCTGCTATTGTTATATTTTGTTGTCGTTTTGGGGTTGCTGTGCACTGTTGCGATTTCATTATTGTCACTATTGTTGTTGTTGCTATTCTCTTGCTATTGTTGTTGTTTTTATTGTCACTATTGTTACGACTGCTTTTCTTAGTTTTGTTGTTATTGTTGTTGTCGCTCTTGTTATTTTTTTGTCGTTGCTAATGTTGTTGATGTTGCTACTATTGTCGTAGTTATTGCTGTTGTTGTTGCTATTTTTGCTGCTATTCTTCTTCTTCTTGTTGCTATTGTTGTTATTGTCTAACCTCATATCGGCTCTGACACAGTGAACCTCTGGTCAGAAGCATTCAAGCTGAGACAATCCAGTCAGTCTTTCAGCAAGAATAGTGTATCGTGGACTACACCTTGCAATGTCAGTTTTTGTAAGCTGCAGGGTGTTGGGTGAAGTAGATAAGGTTCGTCGACTTAATCCTCTTTTCTGTCCTTGTTTGTCCCCTCTATGTTTAGCTCCTTGTGGGCAATAAAGAAATAGAAAACGTTAAGCACACCGGGCGAAATGCTTAGCTGTATTTCGTCTGTCTTTATGTTCTGAGTTCAAATTCCGCCGAGGTCGACTTTGCCTTTCAACCTTTCGGGGTCGATAAATTAAGTACCAGTTGCGTACTGGGATCGATCTAATCGACTGGCCCATTCCCCCAAAATTTCGGCGCTTGTGCCTAGAGGAGAAAAGAAAAGATAGCTGGTTGTCTTTCTTTTCTCCCGCTCTTGTTTCTACTTGTCGTCTGGCAGTGACATACATTCGAATTAATAAAAATTCTTATTTCATTAGAAACGATGTCTTTCCGGAAGACATGATGATTCGTGGACATAATTTGTTCTGCAAATACGAAATGGGTGACGTTCCTCAGAAATTGTTGCCAAGAAAGTAATACTTCAAAATGAATAACTCACATTGTTTTACATCACACGTAAAGTCGCTCTCATACCGATAAATGTACTCTTACACAAACATATTTACAAGCAAATATATACGATTTGAAATAGAGTCTATAAAACATGATTCTGTGTTAATTTGAAAGCTCACACATGCGTACCTATCTATCTATCTATCTATCTATCTATCTATCTATCTATCTATCTATCTATCTATCTATCTATCTGTGTGTGTGTGTATGCGTGTCTATTTACGCTCACATATACATATATATGTATACATAATTACAAATAATAGAGTTCACAGATGAGATCCAGATGAGATCAATAAAAAAAGTCGCACTTGAGATTTCTTGTGTCGCCTTGCTTACAGCTACATGTCCATCGAATTCGAGAATAAATAAAAGCAAAAAAAAATAATAATAAGTGTGTGTGTGTATATATATATATATATATATATATATATATATATATATATATATATATATATATATATATATATATATATATATATATATATATATATATATATATATATATATATATATATATATATATATATATATATATATATATATATATATATATATACATACATATATAGGCGTAGGCGTGGCTGTATGGTAAGATGTTTGCTTCCCAACCGCATGGTTCGTGTTCAATTCTACTGCGTGGCACCTTTGACAAGTGTCTTCTGTGAGTGGATTTGATAGACGGAAACTGAAAGAAGCCCGTCATATGTTTATATATATATATATATATATATATATATATATATTTGAAGAAAAGCAACAAAAATGTATTAGGTTACAGTAGTACGTACGTTTCGTACAAACTTCATTTATTTATGTAGTGAGAACACCACATAAGATGTGCAATGAAAATGTACTCCTCAGCTGCATAATGGAAGCTCATTTCAGAAAGTCATTTGTGCAAATACAAGAGTAGGAGATGAAGAAAATACCATCTTGACTGGGCTGTTAATTAACAGTCTAGTGAATCAAGCAGGAATTTAATAATTTCTATATATTCTATTTTTTCTTCTTTCTAGAAGGAGGTTTAAGATAGCAGTAATTTCAATTTAGAGGAAGTTAGGTTAGGTAGTAAGGTTAGGTTCAAGATCATTATATTTGATTTTCTTCCATACTTAATCTGCTTAAAGCGTACCGATTAACCGTGTTTCATTTTGTTAAATATCTCTATTATATCTCTGATTTTCTTCCATACTTAAGATTGCTTAAAGCAAAGCACTTTGAGCCTGTTTCATCATTAATGATTTCGTTAATTCTTAGATTTCGTTTTTATAAGTTAAAATTGCTTAATGCGAAACACACCAACACACAAACACCGTTGATACGCAGAATATATTATACAGATATCTATTGAGTATTCATTCTTTGCTATGAACATAATGAATTTTATGTGAAAGTGCGTGGCTTAGTGGTCAGGGTAATCGGCCCACGATCGTAACGTCGTGAGTGCGATTCCCGACCGGCGCATTGTTTCATTGGTTCAAGACACTATATTTCAGGTTGCTCCCGTCCACTCAGCTGGCAAAAATGAGTTGTACCTGTAATACAAAGGGCCAGCCTTGTCACATTCTCTGTCTCGCTGAATCTCTCAGAGAACTAAGGGTACTAAGGGTATGTGGAGTACTCAGCCACTTGCACGTTATTTCACGCGCAAGCTCTTCCGACAGAGTGTCAATGAATTTTCTATAATCGAGTTTCAATTCATCTCTCACTAACTCACCAACGTAAAACCCCACCAGTAACAAGCAAAAACATGTATTGCTAGCTTTGCTAGCAGTAATCATAAATATAGATAACCACATAATCAAATGTTCGTACGTTCCATGTTCCTAGTTTTGTTCCATTTTTGGCGAACAGAATTTGGCATTTCCCGACTCTAATTTCCATTCGGTTTTCTTTAATGTCTGTCATTGTTGTATCATGTTCATTGGCATAGACATCTTTTTGCTGTTTCTGTGATTGTACCTGTTTTACGGGGCTGGATTGCTGATCCAACACCCAGCCTTCCTCTCTTTTTCAATATAACTAATAAATACCATTTACAGACATTCAGCACCATACCACTTAGCCAAATCGTTGCAGAATGAAAATTAAAACTAGCGGGTGACAATTCTCCGGATGCAAGAGCAACCTCATCCCCAAAACAGCTTTCAAATGCACACAACCGAAGGGGAAAAGAAGAAGAAGAAGCAAACCTAAAACAACATGGCGCAGAACATTAATAACTGACATTACCACCACGTGGCCGATTCAGAGAACACCGCTTCGAACAAGAACCAGTGGCGCCGACTTGTTGAATGACTTCGAGAGCGCAAAAGGAACAGATACTGATGCATAATCGCACAATCAAATATATAATATATACATTCTGAAGCAACTAACATTAAATTTATCATTTGCGTACGGTACGTTCTTTGATAAACGTTTAGTGACACGTATGACAGAGCTGCCAGTGCTTATAACTCTGGAGATAAATCTATAATGAGGCTATACTAGCTCTCCATTTTGAAGTAAATGACATGTAATTTTCTCTTCAAGTATTCGCTGATGTAATCATGTTTGGTTGTGTAATCTGTGGTTCGTTTTGTCAACCATGTACTGTAGTTTCAGGTCGAATATATTTTGTGTGCGGGCGAGTCGCAGTTTAAAATTCCCGGGAGATACACTTCAATTTGAAAGACATACATCTAGGCTGTCTCATTTGGTAAATTAACATTTCCATTTCTATGGAAGATGGCGCGTATTAGGGTTATACTTATAATTTTGCAATTATGTCGTAAGACATGTGTGAGTCATATACATATATAATTACTCACAAACACACACATGGCCGGTGACATGTGTAAGATCATCATAGACAAATACAGGTATATCAAATAGCATACAACATGAATTCCAGATTTATCGAAATTATCTGTCTCTAAAGACAGTGTTATAATTACCAAATGGCAATTGAGATCGTCTTTCGACCCATGCATTTGCTTCAATGTGTGACACCACGAGGGTAATTGTCTATCTATCTATCTATCTATCTATCTATCTATCTATCTATCTATCTATCGATCTATCTATCTATCTATCTATCTATATATATATGTGTGTGTGTGTGTGTGTGTGTGTGTGTGTGTGTGTATTTATGCATATATCATTTCTACGTACGATATATACTTATCAAACTTAAATCAAATCTCAACAGATTGGTTTATCTGGTATTGTTATAAACAGGCGCATGCACACACACATAATCAAACGCATACTCTCTCTCTCTCTCTCCCTCCCTCCCACAAATACACACGCACACACACACATATACACATAAATGCACTTCTGCAAGACTCAAGCGGGGTAACTAATGTGACCCACAGCTGAGGTGGTTTCAGTTCTATTTATAGCTGCTATGATTACCGGTGCCCCGAAAGACACGTCGGACAGGGTGCACCGGGGATGGTTTGCTTCACAGTTTTCACCCACATTAACCATACTAGCATTACTAACAGAAGAGAAATCTTGTTTCTGCAGAATCTCAACCATATACTTCGCATCAGTATGGAGAACCTTGTTTTCATCTATCAGAGGTTCAACAGATGAGACAGCGACCTCATGCATTTTTTTTCTTTTTGTAAAGAAGAACATTTCAAGATTGGATTTATTTTCTCAACGGTCCAAATCTTTTCTGTTGTTCTTTTAATACCGACAACAATCTTTACGCAGTTTTGAAGATAATTTTTTTAGGAATTCGATCGAGTGCTACATCAGTCAAGTGGTATTGTTGCCGTTGGCAGTACTTTTTGTCTTTTGAATTTTAAATAATGCAAATTTTTTTTTCCATTATAAGGGTCTTTCTATTTCGAGGTGCTTTGTATCTAGTTTCGTTTGTGAACCGCAAATGAGTGCGACGTGGACATATTTTTGTGACACTGTTCCACTTCACAAATAGATGCCAAGATGTATTCATTCTGGTTGTTGGGGTTGAAGGAATGTGTGAAGGGCCAATCAACGAAGGAAAGATCGCGATTGTATGTGCGTGTGTGTGTGTGTGTGTATGTATGTGCGTGTGTATGTATGTGTGTGTGTGTATATATATATATGTGTGTGTGTGTGTGTGTGTGTGTATAAAACACACAGAAAACGCATAACTCTCCCCTCCGCCATTACCTCCATATATTCACACGTGTTTATATTTACAAGCATTAATTGAATCTTAAAACTTAATCTGAACGAAGGTGTATTTTCAATTAAAGAATACACACACACATACATGCATACATACATACATACATACATACATACATACATACATACCTGCATAATACGTACATGCATATATACATATAAGTTCATACTCGTATACATTCGTGCATGCATGCACACATACATACACGAACATGTTTATACAAGTATAAATGAGTGTATATTAATATATAAATGAATCAATACCTACTACACAAAAGATAGTCTCATACACACACACACATATAGAGAGAGAGAGAGCGCCAAAATTATTCAGAGAATTTTAGACTATTGGCACACATACATAAACACACTCACACACTTACACACACCTACATAAACACACTAACATACACAAAATTACACACGCCCACACAAACTTATATACACAGACAGGCAC
>NC_142945.1:6528282-6543282 GCF_046866305.1 Octopus bimaculoides | reverse complement strand
AAAATGTCAATTAATGAAGAATATAAACCTTTACAAGAAAACGATGTTTTAGGGGATGTCTATTTACTTCGTTCATGTGTGTGGAGTCCTTTCCTGTTTTGCGTTCTCTTTGTCTTTTACCTACGCATAAGTTCCAGTCCTGTCTTGGTGTCCATGTTAGTAACTGTCCCTCCCTCCTAAAATGTATTGCCTTTTATGAAAATTAGGAATTATTATTACTGCATCAACTGTGTTTAATGAACAATAGCTTCAGAGCAATACTTTGGAGTACCAGTTAGTCATTAAATAATTCCTAATTTATTATTTTTGATTTCATTTAATATTTTAGTGCCTAGTTTATTTTTAATTAGTATTTGGTTAATGAGCAACAGTTTTTTTTTCAGCCATTAGATTTTCCGCAATTCGTTTTTTGTGTTTCTTTTAAATTGTTCTTTCATTTGCATAGCAAAAGATTGCGTTTCCAAGTTTAACTCTGTTTGCTATGAGTATGCTTGCCTTGACTTGGGCTCTCAAATCTGATAGTGGTGGTAGTGTGGTGGTGGTGGCAGTGGTGGTAGTGTGGTGGTGGTGGCAGTGGTGGCAGTGGTGGTAGTGTGGTGGTGGTGGTAGTGGTGGTGGTGGTGGTGGTGGTGGTAGTGGTGGTGGTGGTGGTATTGGTGGTGGTGGTGGTGGTAGTGGTGGTCCTGTGGGCTTCTCGCATACGATGTATCGTGGTCATTTACCGAGAAGTAATTCATTTAATCCTGTAGTCTTCAACCGGGGTCCACGTGACTCTTGGGACTCCATATAAGATTTTGTTGCTAAAAATGATCTGAAATAAATTGGTTATACTTCTAAAATGCACAAGATACTTTAACAATTTTTAAAATATTGTTTCTAATAATATTTGATATTTACTTGAGTCATTTCACTGTGGCCATACTGGGGCACCGCCTGAAGGGTTTTAGTCGAATAATCAAAGGGAGTCTATAAGCAAAAAAAAAATGGTTGAGAAACACTGATTTAATAGATTCATAAAAAAACTGTATGACCTGACTGCACATCGCAGTAATCGACGGAGAACCCAAACATTGCGAACCTTTCAAACCTATTCTACTTTACCTCTCACTGTCACTTCCCAACGCTCGCCATGTTTAATTGTCAAGTAAACGAACCAATCACATCAAAACTATCATCTTTAAAAATACATAGACTTAGAGTCTATATCAGAAGTAAAACATTTTATAATAATTAGTTTCTGCTTAAAATGATTGCCATTCTTTGGACTATTTTTAATTGCTATTGTTGTTGTTTGCGTTTTAAATAGCATTTCTATTTTTATTTTACATTCTTTTAAATGCTTTCATGTTTTAATGTTTTCATTCAATAATTGGTTCTGTTTGGGATGGAAGAATGTAGCAGCGGCATATATTTGCTATAAAGCAATGAGATTCATTTTCCACTTCTGTTTTTTTTTTAAAGTATGCATGCATGTATGTATGTATGTATGTATGTATGTATGTATGCATGTACGTATGTATTCATGTATGTATGTATGTATGTATGTGTGCATGTATGTGTGTATGTATGCATGTGCATGTATGTGTGTATGTAAGTATGTATGTGTACATGTATGTGTGTTTGTATGTAGTATGTATGTATGTGTATCTATGTAAATATAAACGTATGTATACATGTATGCATGATGTGCATGTGTGTATGTATGTATGTATGTATGCATGTATAAGTGTGTTTGTATGTGTACATATACGTACTGATAAACACACAGCACACAAATATGTATATGTATATGATGTGAGGGTGTGTATGCATGCATGTATACACGTGCACGCACACAATCACTCACACACGTACACACACATATATATATATATGAGCACACATACACACTTATGAGCATACCCTGCCACACATACGAGATTGGAATAGAAAATAACAGAAAATTAGTTTTATTGTATATCTGTATGTACATGGTAATGTGTGTGTGTGTGTGTGTGTGTGTGTGTGTATGTTCATGTGTGTGTGTGGGGGGGGGGCATCTCTTTTCAATGTGTTAATTTTCTGTAATGCATTTCAAAAACGTAAAATTAACATAGAACTAAAGACACGTGACCCTTTG
Source organism: Octopus bimaculoides (assembly GCF_046866305.1). Lineage (NCBI taxonomy): Eukaryota > Metazoa > Mollusca > Cephalopoda > Octopoda > Octopodidae > Octopus > Octopus bimaculoides. The sequence goes on along the minus strand of NC_142945.1, from coordinate 6,541,163 downwards.
TACTAAATTTCTATATTTAGGTTAGGTTCGAGATTTCTATTGAAATTGTAATAATGGACGGTGAGTTACAATTATTGGTAACAAATGATACAGTTCTTTACTATATTTGATTTTAGGAATTTTAATTTTCCGTAGCCAGAACGTCTCCTGACAAGAATGTTAGATGATCGGACAAAATGTCGAGCGATATTTAACTCCGGTTCTGTAGTTGTGGTTCAGTGTTCAAGTCCTGAGTAGATCAACGTAACTGGATTTGTTTTTCTTTTTTTCTAGGTAGATACAAGAATGAAGAAAGATCCAATGAAGTACTTTGATCTCTTGATTTAGCCTTAACTATTTTCATCTCATAGAATATTGTAACATAACATATTCATATTTAAGATCTTTAAACCATTCGCGAACTTTATGCCATTACGTAAATATAAGTGACAATATCAAAGCTAAATGCTGCTTCGCATTATCCGAAAGCAAAGAAGACCGCGTTCACAGCTTCCAAAACTAAAGTTATGAGGATTTACAAAGACTTGTGCTTGGTGTCGACTTTTTCATTCTTAATATCAGAATCAACACAAGGCGGCGAGCTGGCAGAAGCGTTAGCACGACGGGCGAAATGCTTAGCGGTATTTCGTCTGTCTTTACGTTCTGAGTTCAAATTCCGCCGAAGTTGTCCGTCGTTGTAACGATTGTGCCACATTAAAAGAATTATTTATTAAAGTTTATTAATTCACGTTTTTGTTACAGTATCAAATATCGGATATTTATAACCTTTCATAGTACTATTACTACTAGAAATGATTAATAGGACTTAATCATTCCTGTGTTAATTATATTTTCAATTAAGTGGTTTAAATAAGAAAAAAAACCCCGATCGTGATGTATCTAGGCTTCTCTCAGACTATTTAAAGCAATAAATTTATTTTCTATTTTAAGTTACTTTAAGATCTGTGGGAAAATTGCGTGAGAAAAGAATTTCAAATATTCCTTTTCGGTGTCAGAACCACAGGAATATTGCAAAGTTTATGTTTGAAGCGCAGAAAGATGATGAGATGACGATGTACACGTGTAGTGAGTAGGCTCCGGCAGCGAGGTATGTCATGTGGTTAGATCAGAAAAACAGACAGGGTAGTAGTACCAGTAGAAGAATCATCGTATCTGTGAACTTGTGGTTGTAGTGTGATGTTGAGTGATTGTTTCTCAATTAAATAGAAGCGTTTATTAACGATAGATTGATTGTCATGGACAAGACATTAAAATGCCTGCGGTGCTTAGGAAACAGTTCCAGAGAGAGAGATAAATAGATAGATTTATCGACCCCGAAAGGATGAAAAGCAAAGTCAACCTCGGCGGAATTTGAAGTCAGAGCGTAACGATGGGCGAAATACTAAGCATTTTGTCCAGCATGCTAACGATTCTGCCAGCTTACCGCCCTAATAATAATAAGTAGGTGCCTTAGGTATAATAAAAAAATATTCAGGCAAATACGTAACAAAAACACCAGGACTTACAAATATATATAACATACAGAAAATTGCACTACTGGGTACTGCACACATTCTACGCAAAACACTTTCAATACAGTAAACATAAGAGCACCACAGCAAACCACAGCACATACCCAAGGCGCACAGAGCTGCGCTCGGTAGTGAAGTGAAAGCACGTTATAAAAATAAAACTACTGAATAATAATAATAATAATAATAATAATAATAATAATAATAATAATAATAATAATAATAATAATAATAAAATAATAAAATTATATGCTAAAAACGACAAAGACCTAATAAAATTATATGCTAAAAACGACAAAGACCTAGAAACACTACTACAGACAGTACACGGCTTTACCAAGGAAATAGATATGAAATTCGGATTAGAAAAATGTGCCAAAGCAACCCTGAAAAGAGGAAAATTAGTTAAAAGCAGCAATATAACACTAGATAAAGCCAATGAAATAAGAGAACTAGACGAAAGCCAACCGTACAAGTATTTAGGAGTCAATGAACTAGATAGACTACAACATACACAAATGAAAGAAAAAATAAAGAAAGAGTACTATAGACGAGTTAGATCAATACTAAAAACAGAGCTCAATGCTAAAAACAAGATAATGGGTATCAACACTTTAGCTATCCCAGTTATAAGCTACAGCTACAACATCCTTAACTGGACACTAAACGAACTGTGTAAAATAGACAGGAAAACAAGAAAAATAATGACAGGATATAGGATGCACCACCCAAAATCTGACATAGAAAGGCTATACAACGCACAGAAGGTGGCAGGGGTCTTATACAGCTAGAAAACTATTATAAAATAACCACCATAGGACTGCAAAAATACCTACTCCAAAAGCAAGGGAAACTAATACAAATAGCCACAAAACACGAGCAAAACAAAAAGCTGTTTTCAGTATTTAAGGAAGCTGACAAATACAAACAAGAAATCAATCTACCTAACAAATACGAAGAAGAAGAAGAAGAAACAACAAAAGCTATAAAACAAATGAAATCCAAACTAAAACTAGAACAGCAACGGACTATGATAAAACGATAGCAAGAAAAGCCCCTACATGGTAAATACTGGGCTAAACTAAATGCGAAAGAAATAGACAGAAAAAATCCCAGCAATGGCTAAGAAGCTCAGGACTCAAAGCAGAGACTGAAGGATTTTTAATTGCTGCACAAGACCAGAGCCTCCCCACCAGAAATTACCAAAAACACATAATGAAAAGAAATATAACAAGTAACTGTAGAATATGTGGAGATGGACAAGAAACAATAAATCATATTATCTCTGGCTGCCCAGTTCTGGCTAAAAAGGAATATATTCACAGACACGACAGAGCTGGGACCTATATACACTGGAAGCTATGCCAACACTATGGAATAACAACAGAAAAAAGATGGTATAAAAACACGCCAGAAAAGGTCACAGAAAACGAGAAAGCAACCATACTCTGGGATATGCCAATACACACAGATAGAGAAATTAAGGCAAATAGACCAGATATAGTTGTCAAAGATCATGAAGAAAAAAAAATGCTTTCTAATTGATGTATCAATACCAGCAGATGACAACGTTTCTCTAAAAGAAATGGAAAAACTTTCAAAATACAAAGACCTGGAAATAGAGATAACTCGAATGTGGAATCTAAAAACAGAAACAATTCCTATCATAGTAGGTGCCTTAGGCATAATAAAAAAATATTCAGACAAATACATAACAAAAACACCAGGACTCACAAATATATATAACATACAGAAAATTGCACTACTGGGTACTGCACACATTCTACGCAAAACACTTTCAATACAGTAAACATAAGAGCACCACAGCAAACCACAGCACATACCCAAGGCACACAGAGCTGCGCTCGGTAGTGAAGTGAAAGCACGTTATAAAAATAAAACTACTGAACAATAATAATAATAATAATAATAATAATAACAATAAAAGAAATAAAAAAGGTACAGTAGAATTATTGCTGGAACTGTCAATATAACTAGCGACAGTTTGTATAATTCTAGTATACGCAACATTTAACTGGCGTCATTTCTCTTGTGATTTTTTTTTAATATTATAAATTACTGGTTATTTTCAAAGTAGATTTTCTGTTTTTTCATAGACACACTGTCTGAAATTGTAGAGTTAAGTGGCTAATTGTACATTTAATGTTGGAACAGAAAGATGAAATAAAATTAAATTTTCAGAATGAGTTACAAAATAATAATAATAATAATTATAATAGTAACGCCACCACCAATAATAATGGTTTGAAATTTTGGCATGTCCTCAAATTTTTGTGGGTGGGGCTAGTTGATTACATCGATTCCAATTTTGAGCGGGTATTTATTTTATCGAGCCGAAGGGATGAAAAACAATGTCGACCTCGGTGGAATTTGAACTCAGAACGTAAAGACGGACGAAATGCCGCTAAGCATATCGCCGATTCTGCCAGCTTACCGCCATGATGTACAGGTATAATAATGATAATTATTTTCATTATTATACCTGTGTTGGTTCTGATATCAACATTGAAAATTTCGACCTCGGTTGTAAATCGCAACCAGATTTTTAGTTAAAAATTGTGCATAAGAGAGTGTGATTTATACACAAGTAAATACAGCATATATATATAGATTTATTTATACACACACACACTTGTGTGTGTTTGTAACTATGCGTATCCATACACATGCACACACATATATATATACATCGCGCATTTACTTGTATATAAGCTACCCTTCCTAATTTAATGTTACAGGTACGAGGTGGTATCAAAAGGTGCCTGGACTAGTTATGTTAGATAAAAACAAACAACTTATTTACCTAAGTTTTAGCATCATCTTCGAAATAGCCACCCTGCGCAGCAATAAACTGATTCCAGCGTTCCTACCACTTTTGGAAAATTGGTCTGGAAGTCGTTTTCCGTAAGCGAGTCGAGGACCTACTGCGATTCGATCTGGATCTGGATCTGGATCTGGATCTCAACAACGGTGTTAACACGACGACCTTTAAACTGCATTTTCATCTTGGAGAAGTGATGGAAGTCCGCAGGTGCTAAATCTGGCGAATAGAGCCGGCGCGGAAAGAGATACCATATTATTTTTGGCGAGAAACTCGGTGACAGAGTGCATTGTGGTCGTGAAGAACCTAATTCTTCGCGCTCCACTGATCCGGTTACTTTCACCGAATGTCCTCCCTCAGACGCTTCCAAACCTCGCAGTAGAACACTCAAATGACGGTATGGTCCTCGGGTCGAATTATCGATGCACAATACCACATTTCCAGAATTGACTCTCCTGACAGGTCTTCCAGATTGCTTTCCAGAGACGTCCTTCCGCTTTTGAAGCGCCCATGCTACTCAAAACATTGCGTACGACCCATTGCCTCGTCGCCGTAAGCTTGCCGAAGCATGCTCAATATCTCTGTAGCAGACTTTCCGAGTGTGACGCAAGCTTTCACGCTGGCTCTTTTTTTCCTGTCCATGACCAAATCGCAGACTACAGCATGCACGTGATCACAAAAACACAAATTTCACACCTTGCGAAATAAAACATAGCAATATCGCTCGGTACGCTATCTCATAATGGTCGCTGCTAGTTCACGTTGCACACGCGACTGTGTGCTGCTATCAGATGACACGCTACAGAATTAGTCCGAGAACCTTTTGATTCAACCTCGTATTATCTCTTTCAACATTTACAGATATGCAACCACGACTCAGTGTTATAGCTATCTTCTTTATGCACTACAGATTAGGAATCTCACAGCTGAGATTCTCATATTTCATAACATGGTTAACAATCCCCTCTTGTGTGTGTGTGTGTGTGTGTGTGTGTGCGTGTGTGTGTGTGTGTGTGAGCGTGCATGTATGTGTGTAGAAATATTAATCATTTCGATGTGGTCTTCCGTGTCTTCATCATTTCAGCGTCAGTTCTTTAACTGTGAGTCTCATGTGATTGCACACGATGATTGAAACGACAAATAACTTTCGTGCATTTAGATTTAATTAAATTAGTATGTCTTCTTTATTTTCATTCACCGTCATTATATCATCATATTCTTCATCATCATCATCATCACCGTCGTCGTCGTCATCATCATCATCATCATCATCATCTACTATACGATTTTTCTTTAAGTGTACTGCAGAAACCTGCAGAAATTTTTCTCATCAGGTTTCTTCACATTAAATTTCTTAGCACCTTCTTTACTGTTAATGATACATGGAGCAGACGTCCCTAGGTAGTTCGCCCAGAAATGTTCCTAAGATACCACGCTACTCAATGTTCTTTCACGGAAACCTTATCTTCTTTAATCATTCCAAGTTGCAACGTTTGCAGTTTGACTAAGCTTTGTTGATGAGGTTTAATACGATCGGAATATTCAAGGGATTTTTGTCATAAAAATCAAAGATTAGGCTCTGTGTGTGCGAGCGAGTATCATCAGTGTGTTCGTGTGCACGCACGTGTATGGGATTACATAAGTGTGAACGACTGTGTGCGTGTGTGTGTGTGTGTGTGTGTGTGTGTGTGTGTGTCTGTGTGTAATATGTTTGTGCATGTGGACTGCTGGTGATTTTTCCTTCCTTCTCTCCCTTTGGACTTTCTTGTTTTTCCTGTTTCCGATGAAGAGCTAGGCTCGAAACGTAAAACAACTACTCTCTTCTTTCTCCGAGCATCATACTAATGCATTTATTGTGCTACGTCCCCACGTTTGTCTGTTTTTTCTTTTCCTCTCCATTTTCTTGACTATATATATATATATATATATATATATATATATATATATATATATATACATTTATATATATATACATACATATATGTATGTATGTATGTATGTATGTATGTATGTGGTAGCAGTAAACTCGTAACAGTAGGACAACTTGCTAAGCTCAGTAAGTCTATGCAAACGTTGAGAGTCCATGAATTTCCTGCGCATGAATTTATTTTCAGTGAGTAAGAAAAAAATGCACCGCACTGAGTCACCCTTTCAGCGCAATCAGTGATAAAAATGAGTCGCACAACAAAGGTCGAGGCAACCAGAAACCAAGTGCGTTTTTCTTTTTATACGCTTTTACCTTCTCCTCGAAGGAAGTTCTAACTAGAAATAGTTTTCTTTCACTTTCACATACTAGTTCATCCCCTAGCTGGGGCGCTAACCGGGACTACTAAACCGGATCAGAATAGATCTGAAAAGAATACATGTTAAGAAGTAATAACACACCTCTGAAAAACTTAGAACTTCCTTTTAAACTCATACCCAAGACAATTGTATACATACGTACATACATACATACAAACATATACATACATACATACATACATATATATATATATATATATATATATATATATATATATATATATATATATATATATATATATATATATATATATATCCGTTTAATTTGTTTCGAGCGAATGCCTCAGAATGCGCTCTTAAAAGTTCTGCTTCCCATCGTCGGTTACCACTTGTAACTCCCATTTTCCAGTGTAATCCGTTGGCATTGTTATACATGTGGAACTCCTTTCAGCTTAGGATATATATAATAATAACGACAATGACTTGTGAATGGAAATTTATAGGCTTTATTAATACATCACAACGTATGTTTCTATACCCCACAGCTCTGTTTTGGATCATCTAAAATTGCGACGTGTACTAACATTGCAATGTGGCAAGCTTTAGACAATTGTGAAAAATATCTCCACAGAAAACCATCGGTTGCCTTGTTTACCCACAAATATTTATCTATGAATGCGGTGTTGGGTGTTGAACATTAATTCTTATTGTTTGATGTCAGAGTGTATATACTTTCCATTAGTAGCCTGCGAAACTTCAAGTAGGTCAGAACCGAATCAAACGGTTTTAAGTAATTATAATAATAATGATAATGATAATATATATATAATGTATATATATATATATATATATATATATATATATATATATATATATATATATATATATATATATATATATATATATATATATATATGTATATATATATATATATATATATATATATAATACAAAGAATATATATACATGTATACACACATATATGTACATACTTACATCTACATGTGTATATACATGCATATCAGGGTACAGGACGTTAGAACAATAAACTACAGACAACGGAACGAACACATAGGAAAACGGAAAGCCCCTTGGAATATCCCTTCATCAGCTGTCTCTATTCTATCTAGACGTTTCGAAGACCAGACAGGACGTACTCTAGAATAGTCTCTTCCTGAGTAGTGGATCAACCAACTACACAGAGGATTCCAAGGTGGCAAACACAAACCAAGACAGGAAAAAATGGACAGTGAAAACAACATTCAAAAGCCGTACGGCCAAACGCAAATCTGAGGTAGAACGCTAGTAGTTCGTCTTGCCTTCACAGCGGCTGGAGTGAAAAGAAAGCTGACCACAGGTCACACGAGAGCAGAGAGGATGGTGGAGGGAGGAAATGGAACAAGGAGGAAGGGACAGAAGCAGTGAAGTAGAGGCAAATGTATATATTTATATATTCACACATACTCATATACATACATATATCCAATGTATATATTTACACGCATGCACACACATAAACAAACACACACGCACACACACACACACACACACACACACACACACACACACACATATATATATATATATATATATATATATATATATATATATATATATATATATATATACATATATATATATGTGTGTATGTATGCATGAATATATATATATACACACACACACATAAATGTATATATATATATATATATGTATGAATATATACACACACACACATACATATATCAGTCTGTCTGAAACATTGGTAAGTGTACATATAACTAGACAAAGAAGACATACTATGGCGCAGAAATGAAATCATTCCTGATTACCGATTATTGAATAGAAGCAATTCTCGCAGTCAAAAGTTGTCCCGGAACACGACGACTACGTCTCCTTCCAAACATACCTTGCACACAAGAACAAACACAGACACAAAAACCACAAAATAACTACAAAGGACCACAAATTGAATGTAACTCTCCATATTCATTTGCATTGCTTTGATTTTGAAAGTGTACTATAAAGCAATGCATAAGAAAACAGTTATTTAATCGACATATACACGAACACATACAAGAACATACGACATGTGAGCATACACTTTACGTACACCCAGGCACACATATTTACATAGATACATACATGCACACACGCACGCATAAACACATATTATACAAGAGAAGGCACGTGGCTTAATAATTATGAAATGCTTAGCGGTATTTCGTGTCTGTACGTTCTGAGTTCAAATTCCGCCGAGGTCGACTTTGTCTTTCATCCTTTCGGGGTCTATAAATTAAGTACCTGTTTCGTGGTGAGTCGATCTAATCGACTGGCTCCCTCACCAGTCGGGCTTTGTGCCTAGAGTAGAAAAGATTTTAATAATGTTATGTGTGTTTGTTTGTGTGTGTGTGTGTGTGTGTGTATGTGTGTGTTTTAATGCAATTCAAACAATTGTTGGGTTTTTAAGGTACTTTCTAAAATAAAGTTATGGTTTTCTTCGTACATATTGATTGTTATATATATATATATATATATATATATATATATATGTGTGTGTATATATATCTTTACACACAGATACACACACATACATATTACATATACTCACACAAACGCATACACACATATATAAATGTGCTTGTGCATGTATATACACATATATATATAAACACACACATACACACCCACATACATATATATATGTTAGCACACACACACACACATATATTATATATGTTAGCAAACACATTTTTACATAGATACATACGCACACTTATACTTACATACGACATTTACGGATACACCCCCTTCCGCTCGCACAAACACATACACACACATACATATATATATGCATACGCACATGTATATACATTTATTTATGTATATACCTACGCTGCGCCTGTGTGTATATGCGTATGCGAATGAATCTGTTTGTATACGAGTTTGAATTCAACACAAAGATATAATCAATTGGTTTCGCTGCTAATTATTATTAAACGTTTTGAAACGGATAGAATTTCACTGTAAGCGTTTCCAGCAATCAAACAGTAAATGTATTAGAATTGTTTAATGTGATTGTTAAAGCATGTTTTACTTCACACAGAGAACTGGTGAATTGTGTTAAAATATATTTTTATCTTTTGTTTTTATTTTTTTTTACTTGTTTTATTCTTAGACTGCGCCCATGCTGGGGCACAGCATTGTAGAACTTTTAGTCGAACGTTTCTGAGCCTGGTACTCATTCTAGTGCTTTTCTGTTGCCGTAAGCAGAAACAACACCGGTTATCGAACGGTGGTGGGGAACAAAGATCCAAACACACACACACACACACACACATGTATATATATATATATATATATATACATATATATCTTTTATCCTTTGCTTGTTTCAGTCATTATACTGCGGCCTGGACTTTGTGGGACAGTATTTGTGGGACAGACTTTGTGGGGGACAGTCGATTACATCGATCCCGAGTACTTGATTGGTACTTAATTTATCGACCCCGAAAGGAGGAAAAGCAAAATCGACCTAAGTGGAATTTGAACTCAGAACGTGGCGGCAGACGAAATACCGCTAAGCATTTCGCCCGAAGCATTTCTACCAGCTCGCCGTCTACTGTTAAATATTCTGATTTATACACTCCTTGTGTTACACGTTTTTGGCCGCGGTGGCGGTGCTGGTAGCTAAATGACGATTGCATTGTTCTTTGTAATTGATATTTATGTTTAGTATTCCATTCGAGCCACTGACATACAAAACATTAACAACACGAACAATTAACAAGTTAATTAGCTGGCATTGCCGTGAAGAAGAGGCTACCTCACACGTCATTTTAATTATTTTTGACCAGATGTCATTGGAAATAATTCTTTCCACTATGGAAAAGAAGACGGTGGAATATCCTTAATAATGATAATTTTATTGAGAAGAATCTTTTGATCGATCCACAAAAGAGAAAAGGTAAAGATGATCTCGGCAGAATTTGAACTCAAAACGTAAAAAGCCGTAAGAAATGCCGCTGAGTAGTTTGTCCGGCATGCTAACGATTCTGCCAGCTCACCGTCTTGCTCGCTAAGAATAATAATTTTTATTGGCCACAAACGCTGCTCGCCAAGAATAATAATGGCCATCATAAGTTTGTCAAGTTAAACGAAGATACCTTTTATTACCTGCGACAGCATTTGAAAGATTCATGTCCCTAGCAGTGACTTGTATTTGTGCTGCTTGATTTCCGCGGCCTTCATTACAGCACTCGACGATGGTGCTTCAGTCTCCAGCATGTGACTATCAGTAGACGTACCAGTAACATTTGCATCTCTGACCGCCGTGGAACTCGAAATGTACGAAACAATGGGTCACCCTGTCTTGATATTTCCCATCGTCGTAGTTCCGATCGACGGGCTCGTGTAATTATTTCATACATCAGAGGAGAACCACAACTCCTTCTTTTGTTCTGTGCTCTACTGCTTCTGTCATCATCAACATTAATTTAGAGTTAATACCCTGCATTACCAGACCCTACTGTTTAATTAATTAACTTTATTTCTACTAATTCTAATGATATCGCATTGCATCCAACATCTCACCAATCCCAAATCTAATTCAATACTGCGTTTGAGCTTTTATAGCCGTAATCATGTATGTTGTGCAGTTTGTGCAGGAACGACTTAACAAGGGAGTCTATAAGGGTTCGCTCAAACCTTGTAGAGTTCGATAGGCGTTAAGGTCATTTATGTTTGTGCTTCTAACATAGAGACTGTAAAAATGTTGATAACTATTAATGTGCAAAAAACTTTTTTGATGAAAGTATGAGTGCTCTCAATGTACATTAATTATAATACTTAATTACTAATCTTTTGTACATAAATTAACTTCATGTACGCACTTTAATTACTTTTTGTTTTTTGGCGCTAGTTATAAAATGTGTGCGAGCGCATATGGGAAGAAAGTAATGAGAGCAACGGTTAAAGGGAAATAACTAAATACCTAAAGTCTCGAGAGAACAGATGGTTGATGAGTGGTTCTCAGTCGTTTTCTTTACCTAAGGACTCTTTTGACTCCTACTTTATTATTATAGTGAAAGACACTCGCCTAAGTACCGTGTAGTCGGGTTCAATCGCACAAAGTAGCACAAGCGATAAGTGCCTCGCGGTACTTCATTTTTTTTTTTTTTAATATACTGAGTTCAAATTTCACCGTTATCGATTTTGCTTTTCAACGTTAAGGATCGATAAAGCAAATACCAGTCAAGTACTGGAGTTAATCTGATGCAATCGACTTTTCCCTCACCTCTCCTCCAATTCTTTTGACGTTGCTGTTATGTAAGAAGTTATTCAATGAAATACTGTAGAAAGCGATATTTATTCACAAGCAAACGTTCATACAAAAACTGGTCGATAGAATATCCTGCTCGGGAATTTTCACTCCCTTTGGTTTGATTACCGCTCACCCCCGCCGCTTCAACATGATTCTCCACATCCAAACTGCCAGCAGTAGAGTGACAGGAACGGTAAAGTGTCACATAAACTTTAGCTATTTATTCGTTCAGCCAGTGATCGATCCAATTATAGCTTCTAATACCTGTATTATAGAAAAGAGAAACATACACAAAGAGAAGCAGAGAGAGAGAGAGAGAGAGAGAGAGAGAGAGAGAGAGAGAGAGAGAGAGAGAAAGAAAGGGAGAGAGAGAGAGAGAGAAAGAGAGGGAGAGAGAGAGAGAGAGAGAGAGAGAGAGAGAGAGAGAGAGAGAGAGAGAGAGAGATAGAGAGAGAGAAAATACATCCAAAATATAAGCAAATATATATTTGCCTCTTTGCCTCCCGGAAACCGGAAACCAAATAATAATAATAATAATAATAATAATAATAATAATAATAATAATAATAATAATAATAGTGACTATGGTGGGGATCATAATGATGATCATGATGATAAACAAAAATAAAAAAACAGAAAAAGCAGCTTCGACCACCATTACATGTTAAAAACGATGTTACAGGAATCTGACAAATAATTTTTCACGCCGTTTTCTGATCATAGCTTACTAAAATAAAAATAACAAGTTTCACACAGATTAGTAGGATAATGGAATAAATGTATTCGAATTTCATCACGAAGAGTACTTAAGCGGCTTATGTTTGATAAGAAAGAGATATCAGTGACAATATCTAAATCGCTGTCTATAATAAAGTGTGAAGAGAGAGAGAGAGAGGGGAGGAGGGAGAGAGAGGGAGAGAGAGAGAGAGAGAGAGAGAGAGAGAGAGAGAGAGAGAGAGAGAGA
>NC_142945.1:6513282-6520782 GCF_046866305.1 Octopus bimaculoides | reverse complement strand
AGAAAGAGAGAGAGAGAGGGAGAGAGAGAGAGAGAGAGAGAGAGAGAGAGAGAGAGAGAGAGAGAGAGAGAGAGAAAGAAAGAGATAGAGAGAAAGGAGAGAGAGGAACGGGAGAAGACAGATATGCATGGCTAGATTGAGCAAGTGAGAGAAAGGAACATGAAAACACAGGATTTCGAACACACTGACGAACAGACAGACAAGCAGACAAAATGTCTGACGATTATTAACGTCATTAATTGACTTATTCTAATCAAATATCATTCAAAGCCTGAAGTTAATTACATTATTATTTCAGAAAATGTGACTCGTCACTGCCATCCTAATGGAACGTGGGCGGCAAAAGCGAATTATGCCAGCTGTTTTCCAGAGGTCCAGGTAACGGAATTGCTTTATTCGTACAGACAAGGCTGAGATAATTATTACTGTCAAATCGTGTCAATTACTAATCGACTTTAGGTTTTGTGATATGGAACCATTTATTAATTGAGTCGATTAGTTATAGTGAGATTGAAGGAATGTCATTGATGATGAAGACGATCTAAATACATGTGCTGCTCTTTGGTTATGGGAGATAACCATCCCCTTACAACAAGAGGCGGGATTAGAATTTGGATTTGACTATAGAATATGTGGAACGAAATGCGTAGAGTTTGCATGTTTTAATTATTTTATGTATCACGGAGTTCTTACATTATTATTATTATTATTATTATTATTATTATTATTATTATTATTATTATTATTATTATTATTATTATTATTATTATTATTATTATTATTATTATTATTATTATTATTATTAAGGCAACGAGCTGGCAGAATCGTTAGCACGCCGGGCAAAGTGCTTTGCAGTACTTCGTCCGCCTTGACTTTCTGGGTTCAAATCCCGCCGAGGTCGACTTTGCTTTACATTCTATCTGGGTCGATAAAATAGAGTACAAGTCAAATAGTGGTGAGTCGATGTATTCGACTAACCCCTCCCTTTAAAATTTCAGGCCCTGTTCGAAAATTAGAAGACTTACTGTAATCATCATCATCGTTATCATAATCATCGGCATCATTGTCGTCGTCATCATCATCATCATCATCATTAATATCACGGTAATAATGACTATTGATGATAATTAGAATACTGCAGCTGCTGCTGATGATGAAGAAGAAAACAACGACGACGACTATGACGTCACAAACGCCGACTCCGACGACAACGACAACGAGACAAGGACGATGGCGATGATGTACGTATTTAGGTATGACGACCGATATCATTGTCCAAGCATTAATATTCATAAAGAGAAACGTCTCCATATAAAGTAGCTATGATATGAAATTAATTCTAATCCGAATGCAAGCGAAACTCTTAGAGATAATTAAATACGCGCAATAAATTCTGTATAATCCGAATAATCACTGGTTTTAAAATTTCTTGTTGCTGGAGAAAGGAATTTAAAAAAATCTTTCGAACGATGAACAAAATCCTGCACCGCAATGCTTCCAGTTCTTAACAGTTTGATTTCAAATTCTACCAAGGCCGATAAAATAGAGTGTCATGGAGAACTAGTCAAGTAAAAGAGTTGTTTTAATTCAATAATCGATCTGAAAAATTCCTGGCCTGGTTCCTCACTTCAAGGCATTGTAGCTGATTGTCTTCTTCTTCTTCTTCTTCTTGGAATATTTGGTCACAGTTCCATTCATTTTGTAGCCAACTACTTCGTGTCGTCGAAGTGAAAACGGAGAAAAGAGAATGTTGATGGGACGAGATAATACAATGCCATATTTTGTGTCTGTGTGTGCGTTCGTCATTCGCATTTGTTGTGTTTGTTTCTCTCTTTGAATTGTTCTGTGGTCCGCAACTGCTAACGCTTGCGTATCGTTCCGCTCACAGTGCTCATCGTCTCTTTTACGGTGCTGACTGTTAGTGTTTCCTACGGAACTCGTATTTATAATGGCCCATTCTAGCTAGAAGGATGGATATACCATTATAAGAGTGGCTTGTACATATTTAGGTCGCTTGCTGTCCAGGTCGGAGGTCAAGTGGGAAATCCTCCATCACTTTTGACAGAACAAAGAAATTTTTCTCGCCTGGTCAGCCAATGGCGCGCGAGAATTCTTAGATTTGGTTTCGAATCTCAACCTGGAAATTAAAATGTAGTTTCCACACACACACACACACACACACACACACACACACACACACACACACACACACACATACACATATATGTAACTTGTCTCGACACGTGTCTTTAAAGCAAGAGACTGTTAGTAAGTAGTGTCTTACTCCGTACATTAAATGATATTTGTCTCTCACGAGATAAGGTAGATTCTTTGTTGATCTTACCTTAACGGAATAGCGAACTATATATGTATCTGAGTGTGTGATCATGTGTTTGTGTATATGTGTGTGTTTGTGTGTTTGTGTGTTTGTGTGTATGTGTGTTTCTGTGCGTGTGTGTGTGTATGATTGTAAATAGGTCATTTTGAATCGCAAGATTTAGACGAATGAAAAATATGACAATAATAATCTTTTATTCCATCTACATAAGTTGATTTCTGTCGAATTATGATGATTAAGAAACGGGTCTTTAGGAACAATGATTAAAACCCATGCACGCTAAAACATATTGATCCCTTAATACGTAGGTTAAAGACGAGAGATAAATGTTGTTGATTGATTATAATCCTGCATAGATAAACTGCGCTTGCTTTTCGAATCCATGCGATTGAAATCGATTAAAAATCGATAAGCGAAGCAGAAAATCGATAACTAGAAATAATACAAATCTTTCTTATTGTTTGACATCATATGTTCTTGTTTTCATAGTAGCCGGCTTTGTGCTATATATATATATATATATATATATATATATATATATATATATATATTTGAAATATATATATATATGTGTATATATATATATATATATATATATATATATATATATATATATATGTATGTGTGTGTATGTATATATATACATATATGTATCTCTCTCTCTCTCTCTGTATATATATATAATACACATATATATATATATATATATATATATATATATATATATATATATATATATATATATATATATATATATATATATATACCTATATATATATGTAAGGTTTTCTTAAGGCGGATGATGCTGTTTGCAGTATAGTAGCTTTCTATAGCTAATCGTGAGAAATTGCTGGCTTTGTTTACTTTCAGTCGTTTAAACCACCCGATTACCTCCGGAGTATCAGATCACAGGGCTAGTTCTATTTTTGATTTTAAGATTGTACACACACACACACACACGCACACACACACACACACACACACATACACACACACACACACACACACACACACACACACACACACAGATATATATTCGTTTTGCAAGATTCCTGATGTGAAATTGTGTGTTGAAACAGATATTGTTTGTAAAGAATAAAAGTTTAGAATGGTACAACAATGCACCATAAAACAAGAAATGGACTATATACCTGTTGTAATTTGGTTATATACCTGTTGTAATTTGGTCCGATGATATTTCAGAATTACAATTCCTTCTTCAGATCTTCTTGGCTGGGTATACGTATATATATATATATATATATATATATATATATATATATACATATATATATATATATATATATATATATATATATATATATATATATATATATATATATATATATATATATATATGTACATATGTATTAATATACATATGTGTGTGTGTGCCTGTGTGTCTGTGTGTCTATATAATATATTACATTGTATTTTCTTCCATCTTCTTAATTAATCTTTTCTACTTTTTATGCCAAACACTATTCAACTCCTTTCATTTGCATTTTGGTCTATTAATCACTTGAATACCGTTTATAAAGTTATTTCAACAGATATCATTTAAGAGATCAAATATAATAACAAATCATTGAATTGTGAGATTCACATCTCTACTCTCCCATCCCGTTTCAATACCACACATATGAATAAGGAAACTAGATAAACTGTTGAAAGATACAGACGTTAAGAAGCAAGAGTTGAGAATCTGTAGGCATTCTTTTGACAGTTCAGTGCCATGATTTATCTGTTGTTCTCACTGTGTTATTACAAAGACATCGTATGTTTGAAGATTTTTTAATGTTTTGGATGTTCAGAATCAAAGACTCATCAGCAACTTGGCTCTCGATGTCTAAAGGTAATTGTTCTTTGAAAATTGTAATAAGAGTAATAAATATACATATCTATCTATCTGTCAATCTATTTGTCACGCTGTCTATCTATCTATCTATCTATCTATCTATCTATCTATCTATCTATCTATCTATCTATCTATCTATCTATCTGTCTATCTTTCTATCTATCTATCTATACATACATACATACATACATACATACATACATACATTATATAACATATGAAAATACATATGTATGTGTGTATGTATGTATGTATGTATTGTAATAGCCGAAGAAAGAACGCGAATCCATAATTTCTTGTGACATTTTGATGCAGAACTTTTGATGATTATTATGAAACGCTGGAGTCGTTTCTATGATTGGCGTGGAATTTGTGATGCAGTTCTTAGTTTTGGACAAATCAAAGATGCTGGCAAATTTCTGTTGATAACGATTTGAAGCACATATTTCTTGTATCTGAAGTATCTGAAGTGCTCTTCAGAACATCACATTCCTCTTAAATTCTTCATTTAAGATTTATCATGCAATTGGAAGTTTCAATTTTCTCGTAGTTCACGCGTAACATTGCATCCCATCTGCTGCGTCAATTCTCAAGCGGATTGGTGTGGGTCTTCGTGGATGAGGTCGTTCAACTGATTCTCATCAAAATGAACAGGTCTGTCAGTATATATAGATTTGGTGAGGTCGAATTTCCCTTCCTTGCGGCATGAACACCATTTATGTGCAGTTCGTTTAGTAATGGCGTCTTTTCCGTACACAACAGAAATATCTCGAGCGGCTATGGCAGCTTGGGAACATTGATTGAAAGCGAAGAGAAACAAATTTCGAAAATGTTAATTTTTCTTTTCTACTTGGCACTCTACCGTGCTTAATAGCTGTTGTGTCGAAGCCCCCAGGCGAAGAAGTAAGATCTCCCAAGACATATAAATAGAGGTAGTCTGGCCGTGGTAGGAATGTTGAGTAGCAGTCGAGTAGCAGTTGTTAGCGGTTGAGTAGAGATCATCCGAAGGTGCTAGATAGTAGTAGCTTGAGAATAACAGTAGTGAAATTTTGAAGAGGGGAAACGGCAGGTAAAAGCCTTCTGGAGGTATCATTGTTATTCACAGATGCTGGTATTAATCCCTCGTCCCGTTTATCACTACTACATGGTAATTTGGTTTCTGGAAAGAGGCCAAATTTAATCAAATTTCAAAAACCACAAGTAAAAGTTGTTGGGAACGAATAAAGTTAAAAATAACCGTAAGAAACAACAATAGAAATATTTTTCTGCTAATTCAAATAACATTGGAATGGTTGAGAATAAATAGGAAAAGCGAACGAATTTATAGGACAAGCCAGTATAACATACGATCAGCGTATTTTGTGTATAAGAAAATTTAAAATTCTGCACTATTTGATATGATAGCTCTAAAGGTTCTAGTACAACTGATGACAGACAGACAGACAAAAACAGACAGAAACAGACAGACAGCGGTAAAGATATGAATGTGTGTATTATATATTACATTATATTACATTCTCGTTCTTCTTAAATAATCTACTTCTTATGTCAAACATCATTCATCGTTCAGTTACATTCTGATTTAACAGCCAATCATTTGAATAACGTTTATAAAGTTATTTTATTAGATATCATTTAGAGATGAAATTTTATTGCATCACCCCTGCTTAATCGCCCGTCTTCATGCCATGTATACAAATAAGAAAATTGGATAAACTGATGAAAGTCGGAAACGTTTATAGACAGGAGTTGAGAGTCTGTACGTTGCTCCATCACTGTTCAGTATCATGATCTATCTGTTGCCATTGGTGCATTAATAGCAAAGAAATCATATTCTTTTATTACTCTATCTGTTTCAGTTATTTGACTGCGGCCGTGCTGGAGCACCACCTTTAGTCGAACAAATCGACCCCAGGACTTATTCTTTGTAAGCCTAGTACTTATTCTATCGGTCTCTTTTGCCGAACCGCTAGGTGACGTGGACTTAAACACACCAACATCGGCTGCCACGCGATGGTGGGGTACACACACACACACACACACACACACACACATATATATATATATATATATATATAGGACGGGCTTCTTTGAGTTTCCGTCTACCAAATCCACTCATAAGGCTTCGGTCGGCTCGAGGCTATAGTAGAAGACACTTGCCCAAGGTGCCACGCAGTAGAACTGAACCCGGAACCATGTGGCTGGTAAGCAAGCTACTTACCACTCAGCCATTCTTGCACCTGTATGAAGATTAAAACAAATGAGGATAAGCAAACGAATTTATTCAACAACCTTATATTATATACTGAAAACAAATTTTGCACATTATTTACATTATTTACAATTGACGGATATTTGTCTTGGGGAAATTTCGAACCTGGGTTCTCATTCTGAAGGCTGCTATCAATGAGGAGTGGGCTAGGATGTCCAGTAACTTCATGCTGAAACAAACTTTCTCTTCTTTCCAATCGGAAGTTTAATTCAACTTCTCAAGCCACGACCATCGGGACTGCTATCTCCACCCCACGCACGCACACACATACTGAACACAAACACACACAAATACGCATATATTATTTATATTAGATATTTTTTCCATCAGTTTTGCTGGAATGCCAAGTTTGAATTGTAGATAATCGAATCGATATCGATTAACGGATTAACAATCTGTATCCAGTCACCAGCACTATATTAAGTGTGTAAATCAGGATATTTAACAAATACCATCGATAAGTGTTTGCCTATCTCTGTAAACAAATGTAACGTCTTGTGACAATATAGGCTACAACACTTATTAACTCTGTACAAATCTCGAAATGGAACCAATAATGAAATACTGCTTCTAAATCTAGGACAGCGATGCTAATTTACATACAATTATCTTGGATCGTGTTCTGATATAGACTACAAGACCGATTGGCATCAAGTTGCTCACCAACGCACTACGCCCTCACACTTACATCTAGTGTCTTCACTCTACTACTACTACTACTACTACTACTACTACTGCTACTACTGCTACTACTACTACTACTACTCCTACTACTACTGCTACTACTGCTACTACTACTACTACTACTACTACTACTACCTCCGCCGGTGCCGCTGCCGCGGCTAGAACTATTACTGCTGCTATTATTAATAATAAACCTTTTTACTATAGGCACAAGTGAGAGGCAGTCAAGAGAGATTAGAACGAATGGTGGCACGCATAAGGCGGGAGGAAGCAGTGCGGAGTATGGGTAAAATGGCAGAGGTAGAATTGTAGGTAGGGTGAAAATGGAGGTAGAAAGCTTTGGGAATG
>NC_142945.1:6478282-6503282 GCF_046866305.1 Octopus bimaculoides | reverse complement strand
ATGATAATAATAATAATTAATAATGATAATAATAATGATAATAATAATAATAATAATAATAATAATAATAATAATAATAATAATAATAATAATAATAATAATAATAATAATAATTTACCATTACCAACACGTTCACTTCTACTACTACAACGCACTAGACAGCCATTATGTCCCCACACAAAAAAAACGCTCCTACGTGGACTATGTTGACACCTGTAAGAAACAAGTATGAACTTTTCCTTTAATTACATTTTTTTTTTAAATATGTATTTATGATAAGGTTCGTTATTTCAAGAACTGAAACATGTAAAATATCTCTGAGAAAATTATAAATTAAAATTTATTTTATATAGTGGCGTTTTCAAACTTCTTTTTTATAAATATATACCCACTCGTATGCCACCTACACTTTATATATATATATATATATATATATATATATATATATATATATATATACAACTTACACATGAACTAACGTTCTGGCATAGATGTATGTGAATGCTAAGCATTTTCATAGAACAGTAAAATTTCCGGTGATCGAATCGAACTCCAGAAACAAAGAGTAATGATTCATTCCTCAATAATAAAGTCATCGCAACAGAGAAATTTTAATGGCTATATAGTCAAAGAATAAATTAATGAAAAAAATGCAATAGAGAATGTGTAAACTGTTTCTAACTTCTACCAAACATTTGACATAAAGTTCTGCTTAACCGTAGTGTGTAGAAAACATTTCGATATGTTCGCTTAGAAAAAAAAAAGAAAAAAAAACGAAGATACATGAAACCCTTTAAAATTGATGTAAGGGAATATTATAAAAGATGGCTGACTTCTTCATTGGACATGAAGTGACATATGCAGATGGCAAATCATATCTGTATTCAACTCATCGAGATAGAGTATGTCCCTAATATCATTATCATCAATATCATCATCGTCTTCCTCCTCCTCCTCCTCCTCCTCCTCCTCCTCCTGCTACTCCCCATCATCATCATTATCATCATCGTCGTCGTCGTCGTCGTCATCATTTTTATTTCATGAAAAATGTTTCTGAGAAACGTGTCCCTGTTGTCGAAACTTGACATCGCAATTCTGCATATAAACACACACACAAAGACGGACACACGCACGCACATACACGCACGCACGCACACACACACACACACACACGCACATACACTTCTAAAACTGGTGACTATGACAAAATTACCTTTGACGCACACTCATTAGGCACTCACACAAACACAGACATTCACACATGTGCATGTATAGACGCAGGTGTGTGTGTATTTGTATATATATATATTTATGTGTGTGTGAGTGTGTGTGTGTGTGTGTGTGTATTTGTGTATATATATATATATATATATATATATATATATACATAAATGTAAGATCATATTCATACATACATTTATTTTGAGATGCATTTTTAGGTGTAAACGTAAATGATTATGAATCTATATGCACGGGTGTGTGTTTTACTCGCGCAGTTTGGTTTTTGTGTGTACGAATGGAAGAATTCCTACAAAATACGTATAAGACGTTTCATTCATTCTGAATGAATACACACTCGCCAGGAATACAAGGACTCTGGACTATTTAGAGTAAGAAAATTATAAATCATACTGAAATTTACTGCTGATGTGTCACAGAACAGCTTATCAACGAGGACTGGTTGAGGAAGTAGCTGTGTTCAAAATTATTCGACCCTAGTATCAATAGTATTTGTATATATGTGTTTGATTCTGACTGTGTGTGTGTGTGTCATTTTGTCTTATAGGTACTGCTTAACTCTTTATATTGCACATATTCTGGATGACGATAATTGAGTGTACATACATACACACACACACACGCACACACACACACGCACATACATGACGCACACAGAATACATACATGCACACAAAATACATACTCGCATACAAAATACATACACGCACGCATATATATTTATGCATGCATAAATACATATATCTTAAATTTCTGGGTTCTATCTCACTGGGTAGCGTCTTAGACAAGCGCTCTTTGTTTTACTCTCGCTTCCGTTTAGTACAAGCCTTGTGAATGAAACCGCGTTGACGGAATAGGTATGGAAGCTTATCGAAATCACTATGCATGTACTGCAAATGGCCACCATTGTCATTCGCGGGTTCTCTGAATAGGTCTCAGAATTACGCTGACGGTACAGTGTGAGTAGAATGCTCAGCCACTTGTTAATTCGATGTGTAGGTCGTTCTACTGGCCGAACATTTGGAACATTCTTTCTTAGAAATCGATACAGATCTGAATAATATGTCTTTTAAATCAAGAACAGATATATGCATGTAAGAACGTATGCATGTTTGTATGAAGGTATGTGTTAATGCTTGTATGATAGTCTGGATGAGTGTTGTGTGTGTGTGAGTGTGTGTATGTGTGTGTGTTTAAGTGTGTGCGAATGTGAAATAACTTTAATTATATTAAAATCATCGTCTAAATGCTTACTTTGGTGTCTGAAGTAACATATGCTCATATTTTAAAATCATAACAGCCTTAGGCTTCATCATTAGCAATTATTGTCTCCAACGAACAAATAAATAGCTAAATAAAGTGGAATAACATAAAATGATAAATGGAATAACAACATAATAAAGTAATAAAACAAAATAATGGAAGAAAAACATCCCGATACGGACAATTGGTCTGGAGTATTCTACAGAAATTTATTCAATTGAAATATGAATATATCTGATTTTTTAAAGATGGTTTATAATTTTGGAACTGAGGAAATAATATGGTTGGAATTATTGAAATTTAGAAGACTTTATATCAGTTGGTAATTATTGGATGGGTTTGAAATTAGCATAAGATAGAATGGTTGGAAGTTTCTTAATGTTAGTATGTTAGTCGGATCTGAAAAGGACATTCAAATAATTAGAGTGTAGTAAGTATGTATGTATGGATGTATGTATATATATATATATATATATATATATATATATATATATATATATACACATATAAATATATATATATATATATATATATATATACATACATATATATATACATATAAATATGTATATATATACATAAATATATATATATATATACATATACATACATACATGTATATGTATGTATATATATATATATATATATATATATATATATATATATATATATATATATATATATATATATATATATATATATATGTGTATATATATTCTCACATGCACACGCATATGCATACATATAAGTATACACACTTTTAAGATTCAAATATATGTCTTAAATTATGAAGTTGATAAAGTTTTAAAAGCCGTCATTTCAGACATACATACATACATATATATGTGTGTGTGTGCGCGCGCGCGTGTGTGTACGTGCGTGCAGCGTTCCACACTCGTAAGAAAAAAACCAGAGGAATTTTCTTTCTTGATGCTCCTGGTGACACAGGTAAAACATTTGTAACATTGCTTCTCTGCAAACTAAGGCAAAACAAAGAAAAAAACTGCACTTGCTATACCATTCTCTGGCTTTGGTGCCACCATTCTCCCAGGAGGACGAACAGCTCATTCTGCTTTTAAATTTCCACTACACCTGGTCACAAGTGACAGTCTAATTCGTAACATAAGCAAAGATATAGCTTCAACAGAAGTGTTATGCCAATGCCACCTTATCATTTGACATGAATGCACCATGTCACATAGAGGTGCAATGGAAGCGCTTGGTAAGACCTTACAGGAGATCATAGGCAACACTAAATCTATGAGAGGAGTTACTTTAGTTTTATCAGGAGACTTCAGACAGATATTACCAGTCATTCTGAGACGAACAAGATCTGATGAAATAGAAGCATGCATTAAGTTTTCACACCTATGGAATAAAGTACTGAAATTTTCCTTCAATACTAACGTGCGAGCTTCATTATATGAGGACCAATGTGCAAAACAGTCTTCAACCTGGCTCCTCTAATTACAAAATGGGAAAGCACCATTTGATGAGAATTGTGATATCAGTTTGGCTCATATTGCTATCATGGTGAATTCCCCGGCTGAATTGAAGAACAGGGTATTGCCAGACTTAAGTAATAATTATAATTCACATAAATGGTTGTGTGGAAAGGTAATTCTTACTCCCAAAAATTAGGCAATACAAAGTTTTGCAAAGATCGATATAAGTTCGGATTCAATTTTCTAAAAATTTCTATAAATTTCCATTTCAGATGTGTATAATTTTCGGAAAAGATTTTAAAATATGTGTCTCGGGATTAAAATAAGTGAAAGGATCGAAGCACAGGTCGATATTCAGCGTTGATTGTTATTGACTTTGTAGGATAATCTGATGACGACTTAGTTTTAAAACAATCGATAATAACTCGTTTCATAACTACAAACGCTCACACATAGAAACATAGATACACATGCACACATAGACACCCACTGGCTCTCTTTCTCTCTCTCTCTCTCTCTGTCTCTGTCTCTGTCTGTGTGTCCCTCTCTATCTCTGTCTGTCTGTCTGCCTCGCACGCACAGACACACACACACACACACACACATACACACACGCACACAGACAGTATGGACGAACTTATACAAGTTCACTCGAAATGCTGCAACCACACCATACCATTTTCAGTAATATGGCTCTACACGGTCGTTTTATTTGCTAGAAATAGCAGTCTACTCGCATTCTAATTACGATATACTTCTTAAACAAAGAGAAGATACAATGGATGGACAGATTAATCCTAGATGAACTGTCTATGAATTATATATAGAAGAATGACCTGTTACAGGTAAAATGAAATTGATAATCGATTTTCTGGCGAATGTTCAAAGCAACATCAACACCAGTATGCTAAAACCCATCCGCTAAAACACACACACATACACACACATACACACACACACACATGTATAGTTAATTGAAATTCGGACAAAAACCTTGTAGAATGCTGTAGCAAAGCTCTTCCACGGTTATTGACTACCTAATGTCATCATAATGGAAATACTGTTGCTACTGGAATTCCACATTATCTGTATACAGCAGAGTTCAAGGTCAATATGTGTCGAGCGACCTTACTCTGCGTGCTTTAGCTTCGTTACTATAGCAACAGTCCGGATACTTATTGATCAGACCTCGTATATCTGTGTGTGTGTGTGTGTGTGTGTGTGTGTATGCTTGTGCGTATGCATATGTGTGTTATTTATATGTATGTAAATATATATGCACCGCTCGCACTTGCATTTTTTTTATTTCTTTATGGAGTAGACAGTTATTTTTTTGTTTTATTTTGTTTTCTGCTATTATTATTACTCTTATAAAGTCGAAAATTAAAAATTAAATAAGGAAAATATAATTAATGATACTATACTGAAGAATAATTGCTATCGGCGTCTATTTCATTGAGTCTATTACCATACTCTATGATGACAATTATGATAGCACTGACATTTTTATCATCAAAAGCTGTTTCTATTCAAAATTCCACAACGCATATAATAAATAGACAGACATTAGCTTCTCGAACCATCAACGGGAACCTCTACACGGTCTCTCAGTTGCTAGAAGTAGCAATAGGATTTGCCTAAACTCGAAGGATTCATAGGTTTGTACAGGGCTAGAAATACTGGGGCAATAAACGATAAAATGATCAGGATTGATTTTCTATATAGGTAGTATATTCATTCGGGGTTGACTAGGGGTTAGAAAAACTATAACAACAAAAACAATAACTTATTTACATTATTCACATTTGACGGATATTTGTCCTCATCTTGTTTGTTGTTAACACAACGTTTCGGCTGATATACCCTCCAGCCTTCACCAGGTGTCTTGTGGAAATTTCGAACCTGGTTTCTCATTCCTAAGGCATTTTTCGATGTTATTATTATTATTATTATTATTATTATTATTATTATTATTATTATTATTATTAATCAGGTCACTGTCTGGAATCGAACTCGGAATCTTGGGGTTAAGAGCGTGGGCTACTAGCCCCAAGATTCCGAGTTCGATTCTAGGCAGTGACCTGAATAATAATAATATCAACATCTATAAGGAATTTTCGTCTCATTCCGCTATATATTGTGGTTCTGTTCCGATATATATTGTGGTTCTAACACAGTATGACTATGAAGAGATTTTCTCTTAGACAAAAAAACTATAGCATTGTACCTCTCAACAGTGTATATTACGTTAAGTATGGTATTTAGATAGCTATTTTAATTTAATACTATTTGAATTGTGTGCAGCGATGAAGCTATAAGGTGCTACACAAACCCTGAAATATGAGTGCATTGCATCATAGAGCAGAAACAGCTGTTAGCTAATGAGATCCATTACGTAATTACTTGCTTTCTTGTCATTTCTAATGATCTCTTATTACAGTGTACTCAGTTAACAATTTTCTCTCAAGCAGTCGTATATTGAGTTCTAACACCTGGTTATTACTATCGCTATATCTAAGTGCAATGCATTAATACAGGTATGTATGTATGTATGTATGTATGTATTATGCATGCATGTATGTATGTATGTATGTATGTATGTATATATGTGCGTATGTATTTATATATGTATCTATGTATGTATGTCTGTCTATGCATGTGTGTGCGTGTGTATATGTGTGTTTGTGTGTGTGGTCTAATGCTTGCAAATAGTATTACTTTACTAGAATAGACATATTAGCTGTTATTGCCAAAGTTGATTGCTTTTCCCATAATATGAAGCGTCGTGCCAAAAATGCATTCGTCAGATAGAAATGTCAGTAAATGGTAAAACAATTGACGCTGGTCTTTCATTGTCGTTTCTGACACGTCGTTCCAGATTAGCCTTCCTCAATCAATCCTCTGATAGGTAGTTGACCCAACGATGAGGTGCAAACCATAAACCCACCCTTCTACTTATAACATGTTCCCGTTTACTGCACGCTGATAATCATGCTATACACACCAAACTGTCATGTTAAGTAGCATGGATTTTACGACAAGTGTCTGAATACATTACCTGGACGTCCTTAGATTTTGGTGGTCGCCATAAAGTTGGCAGCAAATACGAATTCATTATGAGTGTGACCATTGCAATTTCTTAGTAATTATTGGCACTGTGAATGTTAACACAATGTTTATAGCTTAGGAGGCCATAGGTAGGCGCATATGTTCCCTACCATAGAGGGGGTGCCGGTCTGTCGCAAGATTTCTCATTTTTGCCAGCTGAGTCGAGAGTTCAATTCCCAACAACCCGTTGTGTCCTTGAGCAAGATATTTTTATTTCCCGCTGTTCCAGTCTACTCAGCTTGGAAAAGTGAGTAGTACCCGTATTTGAAAGGAGCCAGCGTTGCCACTCTGTGTCACGCTGAATCTATCTGAGAACTACGTTAAGGGTACGCGTGTCCGGGTGGAGTGCTCAGCTACTTGGACGTTAACTTCACGCTAATTCCACGTTAATTTCACGCTGTTCCGTTGTTCGGACCAACGGGAACCTTCATCGTCACAACTGACGGAGTGCCAGTTAATAGAAAGAAAGAGAAAAAAAAAAGCCAAGAGGTCACTTAGTAAATATAAATTAATCCAGACATTTCAAACATATCAAATATTTAGCCTCGAGTATTCTGTCATATAAATGAGAGTTTAATGAGTACATGTACACCCCACATACCTCACACACACTTCACACACACATGCCTATATTTACACGTCACGAAACCAAACATAATACAACTGTCACTATTTTAAATCCATTTTCTTTCCTTTTCTTTCCATGAATTTCCGTTTTTTCTTTCCGTTTGACCAATTAATTCTTTCTCTTTTTCTCTCTTGCATTCTCTCGTTTACTATTCTTGCTCTTTCTCTCTTTGTAATACTTTAATCTCCTAATTATCTTTATCTTGAGCACTTAACGTGAAGACACACTCTCGTTAGCTTCTTTATGTAATTCCGGCATTTTTGACGAATATATTCTATTGATCACATACATACATACATACATACATACATACATACATACATACATACATACACACACACACACACACATACACACATACATACATACATACATACATACATACATACATACATACATACATACATACATACATACATATACACGCACACATACATATACACTTATACACACACACACATATGTATATATAGAGAATTCTATGTAGCTGAAATCCAGATCTTATCTTAAAAAAATTATTTCATGAGAAGTATATAGACAATAATAATTCAGACAGTATGAGAGGTGAATTTACTTAATTATCCGTATGACATCCATAAGGTAACGGTCGTTTCGCAGCCTTCATTGTGTAATAAATTATTTTACATGCCTGCCCCAATATGCATATTACATATTGCAATAGTACAATTGCTTCCACTCTGAATTGGAAGCATTGCTGTAACCATGATGTTCTGAATATTTTTTGTAAATATACAATTCTGTTGTACAATGTGTAGCATATATATTGGCATAGACATTTAAAATGATTTCCTATACGCCGAAATTATTACATGATGTCGATTTTGAAACGACCGTAATCTTGCGGATATCAAATGGTAAAATAAATATATTTATCTCTCATGTCTCCTGACTTCTATGCATATATATATATATATATATATATATATATATATATATATATATATATATCCAAGAAAGTTAGGGGTTGTGAATCCAACCCACTAAGGGATAATATCTATCCAATATACTGCTAGAAGAATACCCAATTATTATTACACTAGTGTTTTTTCATTGCATGGCAATTACATTACCAAGTGCAATAAATGGGTGCGGGTAAAAAGATATTTTACAATTAGTTTATATAGCAATTACTATTTTCTTATTGTTATATATGTGTGTGTATGTGTGTGTGTGTGTACACATGCAAACCCCCTATTTATCAAGCACATGTAGTTAATTTATTGACCCCGAGAAGATGAAAGGCAAAGTCGACCTCGGCGGAATTTGAACTCAGAACGTAAACACGAACGAAATACCGCTAAGCATTTTGCCCGGCGTGCTAACGAATCTGCCAGCACACCGCATTAAAAAAATTACAAGGGAATATAACAACAACAACAACAACAACAACAACAACAACAATAATAATAATAATAATAATAATAATAATAATAATAATAATAATAATAATAATAATAATAATAATAATAACAGCAATTATAATAATAATGATGATGATGATGATAGTAATAGACTGTAGTTTCTGGCGTACAAGTAAATAATTTAAATAATTTTACGAAATGAATTGAAAAATTGATGTCGAATAATTAGATAATTTAAATTTGGTTAATTATCCATCTTCACACGCTTGCTACTCAGTTCATTTCGTTTATTTTGTTTGTATGTAGACATATATATGTATGCATTAATATGTATGCCTATATATATATATATATATATATATATATATATATATAATATACATAATATATAAGTATATGCATATATACATACATGTATGTACATGCCTACATATATATGTATATATACATGCATATATGGGTACAGCACATCAAAAAGAACGTGAACAAAAAGAGAAACGAGAACATTAAAAGAATATCCACATATATGTAGATACTTGTATACTGGTATAGTTACTAATGACTGAGCTCGGGTATGTCGAGTATGTATGTATGCATGTATGTATATATGTATGCATACATATATACATATACCCCCCCCCCCCATATATATATATATACACATGTCGGTGATGATGTATATTTTTATCTAAATACCAATGTCAGAAACACATAGATAGATAGATAGATAGATAGATAGATAGATAGATAGATAGATAGATAGATACACACACACAACACCGCCTGAGTGAGTTACGAACGCGGGTACCCTTACGCATGCAATGCATCACACTCACTTACACACAACACACGCGTATCATACACAGTAGGAACTAAAGAAAGTTCTAAGAAACCATCACCACTCTACGATATTGTAAGTCAAGTAGCTTGCCTTCATACGCAAACAAGAGCGTAGCGAAAGACAAGTCTTTCATAGAAGATTAACGAATATAAGAATGGTATAACTGAAAGTGGCCGCATTCTCTGGTATTCGTAAATGAAAGACATAACTTCTACTTCTTGAAACAGATCTACTATTTCTTATTCTAAAATGAAAGCTATTTGCCGGCTATTTCCTACAACATGCCTTATATTAGAGAATCAAAGATGAAAGCTGTTTACGTATTACGTCTTGAAAAACGCTCATTTCTTGTTAAGTATAGCATATTGTTGAAAGTTCTGGAAACACCAAATGGCAACAAGGTTTTAAGTTTAAAATCAATAATGAATGATCGTGAAAGAGACACAAAAATGAACAAAACTATTTCCTTTGTCGTTGATAAGTGATTAACAATATCTGATTTTTGTTCAATTAGTGTCGTCGCACACCTATCTATTTATCTATCTATCCGTATGTAACTATGTATGCATGTTTGTGTGTGTGTGTGTGTGTGTGTGTGTGTGTGTTTGTGTAGTAATGTATGAATGTACATGTATGTATATGTGTGGATGTGCATGTGTGTACATATATACATACATATACATTTATAAATATATATATTGGATCATCCCCTAAATAATGCGGTTTTTCAATTACATGAACTAAAATTCGAAGGGGGACGAGGTAAACTACCTGCATCAACTTGCTATAAAACCACGTAGTAATTTTACCTTGGTCTTATTCTTAGTGCAAGGTTTAAAGAATGCAGTTCGGTTTTAACAGTTATTTTTTCAAATCTATAATGGAAGTAACGAAGGAGCATATTCGGTATATTTTACTTTATAAATTCAATAAAGGCAACAACGCAACGGAAACTGCGGGGAATATTAATGCAGTATATGGGGACCGTAAGCGTAAGCCAGTGTCAACGGTGGTTACACAGATGAAATGCTTCACCTCAATAGGGATACGTACGTATGGATCGAACGATATAAGCTGCATTTTATGAAGGCACGTGGATCAGTGGTTAGGGTATTCGACTTACGATCGTGTGGTCGTGAGTTCGATACCCATCTTTCTCGTTGCTCCAGTCCACTCAGCTGTCAAAATGAGTTGTCAAAGGGCCCAGCCTCGTCAGATTCTGAATCTCCCTAAGAACTATGTTCAGAGTATGCGTGTCTATAGGGTGCTGAACCAATTCCACTCAATCTCACGAGCAAGCTGCTCAACTGATCAGATCAACTAGAACCCACGGAGTGCCAGGTGTGTGTTTATCATACTGCTTCCTACATTTGTTTCGTACATCATAACCGGTAACACTACTAAGTACAATGATAACCACATCACAGTAGAGTGGATGATGATCCTCCATGGGGAGTTCTAAAATCACCACTAGCATTCATATATCTATATGTACACACAAGACATGGTATGTATTTATGTAAGATTCGGTATAATTATAAACAGGGCAAATTTTAGCCATTTCTCCGCAGACTGAAAAAAGAGGATGAACAACCTTAATCAATTGGGATTATTCAATTGATGAGGCACCCACATCATTCTGACAGTCTCCTGAGAAACAATCAGTCCTTAATTTGCATACCGAAAGTGCTTAACACTCTATAAATACCAGAGGCCTGTCAAGGGCTGTTTTAGTTCACACAATATCAAGGTATGCCATAATAAATATGTAACATATGGTATGATTATGAACAGGGCAAATAAGAATTTATGGATCCATAATTACACGTATAGATGTTTGTAAGTATATGCACGTATATACGAAACAATGTCGATATATATTCCTATTTATTTGTATGAGTGTATTTATGAGTATATGCTTACATAGACGCATGCATGAATCTATCTATATATACTTATATACCTACTAGTACGTATCTATGTATACATGTATTTATGAATCTAAGTATGTGTGCATAATTTATGCATATATGTACATATGTATAATATTTGTGCCTATACATGTATGTAAGTATGTATATATAGGATATGTGTATGTACGTGATGTATGTATTCATGTTTACGTGCATAAATGCCTGTATCTATGTATATATCTATGTATAGATGCAAGTAAATATGAATGGATGTATAAAGTAAGTGTCCGAGTAATAATCATAGATTTATGCATGTCTACATGCATACATACATACATGCATAAATACGTAAAATTATATGGTTGTATTCGTTTACAATTGTACATACGAACGCATGCAATGTCTAAATATAGTTGAATATATATATATATATATATATGCTTGTATATATGTATAACGTAATTAACGTAGATATATTTGTGTATATATGTACTTATATATATATATATATATATATATATATATATATATATACGTATGTATGTATGTATGTATATATATATATGCTTGTTTGTATGTATGTATGTATGTATGTATGTATGTATGTATGTATCTGATATATTTGTACGTGCATTTATTTAAATTAAAGAATATGTCTGCGTAACACCAAATAATAATTACAGCATTTTCTAGAACCGGAAATGGAGAATAATTGCTTGATTTATCCCATACTTTGGCATCAATTCTTCGATATTATTACACCGTATTTCTCTACAAAATGAATTCTAAGCAATACAAAACGAATATTCTTACAAGAACGAACATATTTTATATGTTTTGAACACTATTTTAAAATTCTTTACAGTTAAAAGGGAAAGAGGACAAATTTTATAGAGTAAAACAAAAATGAGAGATGAAAAAATTCTTCGAAAGGATAATGGAACGAATATAATGAAAGGATGGAGGAAGATTAAAGGAAATAAAGAATGAAAGAATTTAAGAATGAATCGGAAATAAATATGCAATTATTTTTCAAAGTCACCTGACTTCATTGACGTTCCCTTCTCGTTTAACATTCGTCGATAATTTAGCTGTTCTTTCAGTTTGTAAATAGTAGCTACATGTCTTCTCTTTGTTATCGGCTGCAACTAATTTCAGAAAAAGAAAAAGGAGATAAAATGCAACAAACAAAAGGAAATGATATAAAGGAAAGGATTCGACTTTCTTTTTCGAAAAATAACTGCAAATTAAATTAATTTTATCGTTTGTCATTATCAACTCAAACACACACATGCGTGCACGTAGATATGCTTTCCCAAACACATACACAAACGCCAATACAGATGTTTGTATTTACGTACAACTGATAGAAAGATGTAGGTATGGGCGTATAGGTAAGAAAATCATTTTGTAACCAAAGGTTTCATGTTCAGTACCATTGCGCGGCACTTTCAGCAAGTATCTTTTGTTATGCCTCTGAGTCGATCAATGGCTTGTGAGTAAATTCGGTAGACGGAAAATGCGTGCAAACCCGTTGAGTGTGTGTGTGTGTGTGTGTGTGTGTGTGTGTGTGTGTGTGTGTGTGTGTGTGTGTGTGTTGGTGTCCCCCTCAACTGATTGACAATCTGAGCTAGCTTGTTTACGTCACTGTGACTTAACAGTTAGGTAAAAACGAAGACTGATAGAAACAAAACCGAACTTGGAAAACGAAACAAGTCGTAGAGTCGATTTTTGAACCATCGCTACTCCTGTACACACACACACACACACACACACACACATATATATATATATGTATAACGAGAAGTGGTTTTCTATTTGAAAGACACTAAAATAATGGATGTTCAGTACTAGCTCGGAAGGGACTAGGTTATTGTGTATGAGTAGGTCACAATGTAATTCCATTAATGTCATGTTTTCTTAAAACTACCGTATCTCATTAGATAAGATGCAGAGGAAGCAATGTAATAAATGTATTGCTACCTCTACATTCTTTGTAACTATATTGAAGATCACTGTTATGGATTTAGAAAACTGCATGGCGCTATGTGATGAATTTAATTATAAAATTGGTCCCCAATTGCACAAGTACTCAGACACACACACACACACACACACACAAACACACACACTCGCGCGCGCAGGAACACACACAGAATCAGATATTTAGATCCGAAGGTGCAAGAGCACAAGCACACATACACACACACACACACTCGCACACACACATACACACGCATACACGCACGCATACCCACACTCAGAGATTTAGAACCGAAGGCGCACGAGCGCAAGCACCCTCACACATACGCACACACACACACACACACACACACACACACACACACACACATAAACGGATAGATAAACGGATAGATGAAAAGGATTGATAATTATAGAGTCTCATAATTTCTGTTTTAATCTATAAACTGGGACAACGATCGTTTCGATCTGACGTCGTCATCAAATAATC
The DNA here is from genome assembly GCF_046866305.1 of Octopus bimaculoides. Taxonomy (NCBI): domain Eukaryota; kingdom Metazoa; phylum Mollusca; class Cephalopoda; order Octopoda; family Octopodidae; genus Octopus; species Octopus bimaculoides. The sequence goes on along the minus strand of NC_142945.1, from coordinate 6,488,990 downwards.
ACTAAGTTTCGAACGAACAATGGACAAAGATTTAATATGCAAAGTGAGTGTTTTTGTGAGTCTGTGTGTTCCTATTTCTGTGATGAATATTTCCTCTGATTATTTCCTCTGAATATTTCCAGACACTATTAATTAACCCTTCTATTACAATATTACTGTTGAAATACACTGCTTTTGTTTCAATTAATTATAAAATTAATGAAAGAATTTAGTAAAATTACTGTCATTATTAATCTGACGACATTTTGGTGGAATGTTTTAATTAATGTTACTTAAAACAAGAAACTTGTATCAGAGAGATAAAGGTGGTCTCAGACGGGTTGGGTTGTGATGACAGACGGTCGTTGTGGTATAGGCAGAAGCAGTCACCCGTGGTGAACGCAATGGCTTGTTAGAGACACAGTAGAGAATATCAAAAATGACTAGTTATAGGTTGGACAGCCACAGTTTTACTAATTAAGGGCTCTAAGTTGAGCGAAGGAAGTAGGTCATCTTACTTACGTGTATCATTGGGGAGTCTATGCATATTTTCATCTTGAATTCTATTTATGTTATTTTCTAATTAACGTACACACACACAGGCATATATATATATAAAGAAAGAGAATTCATTTTTAACGGTGGAGCACGAAGTAAATAGATCTATATATAATAAACTTTCTAATCGAAAGTCTTTTTTTCTTAACGTGATAGTCTACACGCTATTATTTATAACGTTATCTGCTTCGAGTTTCACTGTTAGACGCGAAGTATTTCTAGTCTCTCGATTACTCCAAATTCTTTAATACATGTATGTATGTATATATTGTATACGTATAAATACATATACATATATTTTTTTTTATTTATATATATTTATATACACATCTATGCATATATATATATATATATATATATATATATATATATATATATATATATATATATATACACACATATCTATGCATATGTATATGTATATATATATATATATATATATATATATATATATATATATATATATATATATATATATATGTGCATGTATATATATATATATATATATATGTATATATATATATATATATATATATATATATATATATATATATATACATATATATATATATATATGTATATATATATATATATATATATATAGTATATGTATATATATATATATATATATATATATATATATATATATATATATATATATATATATATATATATATATATATATATATATATATATATATTTACTTATTTATTTATAAATTCATGGCGTCTCTTTCAGCACCATGTCCACGAAGATTTCAACGTGATCAGTATCATCTACCATTTCGGATTCTGTGTCTCCACAGTGGCTTTAATTGTGGCGTTGTTGATTTTTATCTGGTTTGGGTAAGTCTATCACAGTTTTTTCCATTTATATATCCTTTACATTTATTGTTGTCTGGTTTATGTGCAAATGAAATAATGCGATAAAACTGTTTTATTGGAATATATTTTCTTCACGTAAGCAGGCGCTATACAATGTTTAGTGTCGCACATTTATGTCGCAGTAGATTTGTGGTTGCTGTGTTAATATATGCTTTGTAATAGGATGGGTTGCAAGCCATTTAAGTGTAGGTTCGAGGTCAGAAGAGTACTGGAGGAGACTTTTTCGTGACGGACAAGTGAATTTTGGAAGAGGGGCCTTGCAAATCTTCCAGATTAATGAAAGAGCATTGTAGAAAATGACGAAGAGTATATTTTAGATTAAAAAAGAACTACGCTATGATGCTCCCCCACTACTTCTGCTCATGATCAGAGATGCACATATCGTCAGCCACTAAAGGACATGCTCAACTGGTTAAGGTCAAACAACTGACAAGTATTATTATTATTATTATTATTATTATTATTATTATTATTATTATTATTATTATTATGATTATTATTATTATTAGAAACAGCATTATACCAGTGGAAAAGCTTTCGGTTACTTTTGTTTTAAGATATTCCTCTAATTCCATTATTCTTTGCCGGTTCCATTTCACTTCTGCATTTCCTCATTTTATTTGTTGTTCTATATTTATTTTAAATTCGTCAGTTTTCTAAAACAAAGACCATTTTAAAAAGCTGAAGTGTGAAAAAAAAAGCCCCCAAAAAAACAAAAGCCAAAAAAACATACAAAAACTGGTAAACAGAATTATCGATCGAAGCGACTATTGCACATAAGAACACCATGTTGATATCTAAAGACCGACTGACGTAATGACATTTAAAATGATTAGCACCGAGAACGACACCATATTGCATGCATTACATGTAGTCAGGCTAACTGCATATGTTACAACCTCCAACTCGTCTGCTTTTATCCAATATTGATCGTTTTTAACTCGCCTCAAGACCAATTTCATTAAATGAGTCGAATCAGTTGATGAGAGGAAAATGATGATGGTGGTAGTAATAGTGGAATTGTGTATAATACTGTCAGCCTATTTTGATCGTCTGCTTCAGTCATTTTGACTGTGGTTCTTGTTATTTCTGTGGATGCCGTTGCTGTCGATATTTTAGTTCTTGCTGTAAAGTTCTGATGTGCAGTGATTCAGTGTTATTAGAGTTGTAATGTAGCTGAATGAACTAAACTAAAACGTTCGATCTTCGGTTCTTCTTTTATTACCGTAATATTCAATATTGCACTGACAGTTTGAAACTTAAACAAAATGGCCGCTGCATTAAAAAGATAGATTTTCATAGAATCGTTGGCAATATTAGGTAAATAAGTTGCGTTTGATTTGTAAAATTCATAATGTTATAATTTCTCTTTCATCAATAAACCTATTACTGTTACCTCAAATATATAACAGGCACTATAAAAAATTGCCACATCTCTTTCTAACTGTAGCTCACCATCTTAAGTAACTCACACATTAGCTGACATAGTTTGGGAAACAATATATTTCGAAAAAATATTGTATGATTATGGGTGGATTGTATATATGTTGTTATACGGTTCAAAACTATATATAAAAAAAAACAAAAAATGAAAGATAGATATAGGTGAGGGAACAAAAAAGAAGCTGTATTAGAGTGACGCACAGGAACAAATGGAAGAAGACATGTCGTACTTATGTCCGTGGGCGTGCATGTATGTATGTATGTATATATACTCTTATATATATATGTATATATATATATAAGTTATAATTAAAGTTTAAATTTAAATTTCAAATTTCAAATGTACGTGTTGAGTATATCCCTTGTAATATGCTGATAAAGCGCCTGTATATTATACATTCATACATACATACATACATACATACATACATACATACATATATGTGTGTGTGTATATGTATGTATAATCATTTGCTGGATTCATTCAAAGGGTAGGGCCATGATGGAACATCGTCTTTCAATGTATTTGGCTTTTCTTTCTGTCCCTTGTTGGTGTATGTATGTATGTATGTATGTATATATGTATGTATGCATTCATGTTATTTACATTATTTACATTTAACGGTTATGGCGTAGTGAACTATGTATGTGTATATATATATTATCACATTCACTCTCAAGGCTTTGATCGGCCTGTGGAGATTGTAGAAGACATTTGCCGAAGGTGACATGCAGTGGGACTGAACACGGAACCATGTGGTTAGGAAGGAAACTTTTACCATACAGCCCACAACTGCGCCTATGTGAATTTGTGTGCGTGCGTGAGTTTATGAGTATAAATGTTTCAGTATGTATGTGTGTGCTTATGTATGTATGTGTGCGTGTATATTTTTGAATATGACTGAGTGTGCATCTGTCTATATCCATGATGTGCGCACACACGCAAGCACAAACACACAGACACACACACACACACACACACACACACACACGCACACACACACACACACACACACACACACACACACACACACACACACACACACACACACACACACACTCATAACTGTCCTCTGAAATTCTGTTCCATCATTCTTTTTGAATCCATATTTAGTGTTATCTAAACGACCTGATCTAGAAATCTGAATGTTATCTTCCTCTTCCTCTCCTTCTTCTCTCCTTCTTTCTCTTTTTGCCACACACACATACGCACACACACACACACACACGCGCATACACACACACACACACACACACGCACATACACACGCATTTATTTCATTAATAAACATAAATGTGTATATATATATTTCTGACCGCAAATACATATGCATTAATATGGATATATGTATATAAAATCCATATAAATTGCATATAAATATTTATATGTATGTATATATATATATATATATATATATATATATACATGTGTGTGTTTACGTGTGTCAATGAGTATGTGCTTTGTGCTTATATATACAAATATACAAATGTATATATACTTATTAATATGTAAGATTATACATGCAGTACATAGAAAGTCATAACACGTGCGCGCGCTCCACACACACTCTCTCTCAGACACACACACACACACACACACACACACACACACACACACACACACACACACACACACACACACACAATCATTCATAATACAAAAAGTAAGAATTAATTTCCATTTGACTTGTTTTCCATTTTCTGAAGCAGAAAGCGCACAAAAATAGAAAAAAAGAAAAACAGGTAACAAAGAAGAAAAAAAAAGGTAAAAAACCTCTAATTCCAAAGTGAATATTATAACAATTCCATTAGCCTAGACAGTCTACTGATGCGAAAGATAAACAAAGAATTTGTTGTCTCTGTCGGACAGAACCATGTGAGTAGAAAAAACGTCCGGCGAGCCAAATAGAAAACTGCTTTTCCTATACTCGATCACCAAACTATTGCAGCTATATTTCCCGTAATAAAGGATACATACTTTAAGCATGCTATCTAAATATTATATTTACTGTATATACACCGTTCTTAGGCAGTTCCTGCAATATTTGATCTGGTCCTATCAATTGTGTATATACGTTGCGTATGATACACAGATAACTAGTTTAATTTGATACTTATTCAATTGCCTATAGCGGATTTTAATTCAACCGAGTGGCTATTCGCAGCATTAGTTTATGATTTATTCGCTATTTCCTATATTGGAGGCAAAAGATTGTTGTCGGAGCCTATGACTGGATGCCAGCACGTGCAATTGAAAAAGTTCCACAGACCGAAATGCAGATAGCGTTCCCGCTTGCCGCTGCTGTAATGTATTTTCGTCTCCCTCTGATATCTATTGCATTTTTTAACACAGCACATTCGTAAGATACGTTATCTCAAGATAAATGCCGCAGCAACTGGCCTATGAATTGTGTATATGTATTTATTAAATAAGTTACACAAATATATATTTTAATTTAAGAATTGCCTAATTTGCGTATACTGCACCTCAAACTATTTTTGACATGACATATAAAACTAAGAAATAAATAAACCCGGTTTAGACATGTATAGACATGTAAATTAAGTTTAATATATTATAAACTTGTGTAGTTATAAATAAATTTAAAATGTAAAATACTTTGCGCTGGATGTATACTAGTTTAGTTATGTACATTGGCATCTAATTTCTCATTGGCCTCGCATTTATTATACCTCATAACATTTTTAATTTTGGGGATTTTTAGAAAAAATTTGCGAATTTGTATTCTACATATGAGAATTCATATCAGAAGGCAACCCCCACCCCACCAAAAAATATATATGTAGGTGCAGGCGTGGTTGTGTATTAAGAAGCTTGCTTCTCAAACATATGGTTGCGGGTTCAGCCCACTGCGTGGCTCCTTGGGCAAATGTCTTCTGCTATAGCCTCGGGTCAACCAAGTGGACTTGCAAGTGAATTTGATAGATAGAAATTGAAAGAAGCCTGTTGTATATACCTATCTTCTTTTGTTTTTCTGTAAACGATATATATAGTTTGCTAAATACAAAACTATGTACATGTATGTTTATATATATAAACGCACAAACACATATATACATTTATGCATATGTTTATATATATGCATATATATATGTATGCATATATGAATATACAAATGTATATGTACATGCATACACACACACATATACATATATATGATTATCTATGTATGTATGTATGTATGTATGTAAGTATGTATGTATATCTCTCTTTCTCACTCTCTCTCTCTCTGTCTCTCTCTTTCTCTCTCTCTCTCTCTCTCTCTCTCTCTCTATATATATATATATATATATATATATATATATATATATATATATATATATGTATATATATATATATATATATATATATATATATATATATATATATATATATATAAGCAAATAGAAAGATGATTACATTCATAACTTTATAGTTATGCTTTTTTAATAACAAGATTATACTTCAATTGCATTATAATGTAATTGAAGGATAATCCAGATATTTCATGAAGATATTAAACTCAGCAGTTTTGTAGATACACAAACATATTTGTAAGACGCTAGATGTCCATCCATACATTCATCTAGTCATCCATACTTTCTTCTATACTCGCATGTCTACACACACACACACACACACACACACACACACACACGTATATATATTGATTGAAATGTTAAGACAACAAAAGAATGAAAGAGACCTCGATATTATGTAAATAGAAGAATTTATCTGTAAATATAACATGTGACAATTATTCGGTAGCCATGGCCACCGAATAATTGTCACATATATTTACTGTTTATATATATATATATATATATATATATATATATATATATATATATACTTTCTCTCTCTCTCTCTCTCTCATATATTGATATATATGTATGTATGTTGGTAGGTAGGTAAATAGGTATTATCTATCTATCTATCGATCTGTCTGTCTATCTGTCTGTTTATCTATCTATCTAACTCGAACCCATCCCCATATGTAAAAGTCGACTTGCATTACCTTTCCTCTACACCTTTAATTTACTGTCATTTGTACTCTGTGTACGTCGAACCTTTTCATATGTATACATATATACATGTTTTGTATTTAATGTATTTAATATACTTTATATATTCATGTGTCTAATTTGCTTATACCCATGTACAAACATACGTTCATATAGAAGGGAGAGAGAGAGAGAGAGAGAGAGAAAGGGAGAAAGAGGGGGATACAGAGAGAAGTGGAGGAGAAAGATAAATACATCGATAGGTTAATGCACAAATATGTAAATAGGCAGATTGGGAAGTCGGTAGAAGGAAAGTAAAACTTTACTCAGATTGAAGATGTGCTTACAATTTAGCGCACTTGCTTTATTAAAGATCTCTCATAAAATCCTTTTTAGTACTTAATGTGCATTTCGGATGAACAAGAGTCATAAGGTCACTTACGTTGCTAGGCCTTATTGGTCGCATTTCCTAATTCTCAAGTTTATGTTCCATTCATTTTAGCAGTAACCTGCTACGGGGCTCCGTAATGATGTACCAGATAAGGATAGCTCCTTACTGGGGACAATTTTAATGCATAACTCCAAGCTTATATTACAGAAGTAGATAGAACATCATTAGTTGTTACCACTAGTATCTTATATAGAATTTTAAATAATAATGATAATAATAATAATTTTGGGGAAGGGAGTTAAGTCGATTACATCGACCCCAGTGTACAACTGGTACTTATTTTATCGACCCCGAAAGGATGAAAGGCAAAGTCGACCTCGGCGGAATTTGAAGTCAGATCATAGCGGCAAACGAAATACCGCCAAGCATTTCGCCCGCCGTACTACTCGTGTATAAACACGAGGCAATCAATTCTATGCCTCTCGTTTATACATCTTAGTCTGTTTTTAGTGGGGCTGGCTTTGAGCGTTGCATTCCCTAGCGTTCGGTAAAAAAGTGGTCATTATGGTAGTTTGACTTTAAAGTCTCTCTTAGCGTGAGGCATTTATGCATAGTAACGTCCTTATATAAATATATATATATATATATATATACACACGCACACACCCGGTGTGGCTGTGGAATAGTATTATAAAACATACTTTTGATATGTATATATATATATATATATATATATATATATATATCCATCTGTGTGTGTGTGTATGCGCGTGTTTGTATTTATATATATGTATATACATATACCTTTTATATCCTTTGCAGGAATCTTCGCTGTCTTCGAAACAACATTCACTGCAATTTGATCCTTACCTTTATAATGCGCAACATTATCTGGATAGCCATGAGGCACAGCGTCGAAGAAGTGGTCTTAAAACAGAAACATCTAATGGTAAGTAACGACCGTTCTTCCTACCTTCCTTTCGTGTCTCATTCCTTCCTCTCTTCAATGGCTTACTGTTTTTTACTACAAAACACGGTTCCGTTCACCCACTTCCTCACCCACACACCTACACAGACGCAAACACGTTTATACATACATACATACATACATACATATATATATATATATATATATATATATATATATATATATATATATATATATATATATATATATACATACGCACCCCCTCCACATAAATTACTTACAAATATGGTATTTTTCTTTGTTTTGTAGCAGTAATGCTTAATATTCTTTTATGGAGAGAAAAGCATTTTTTTTTTGGCCGATTCCTACTTAGATTATTTTACTAGTATGTTGACGACGACGACGCCAGTGCTGATGATGGTGGTGGTGGTGGTGGCGGTGGCGATAATGGCGACGATGATGTGATTGTGACTGTTACAATGATGAATGATGGTGATGACGGTACAAGATTAACGATGACAACGGTGCTGACGTTGAAGTTCAAGACGGCAACGGCGACGACGAATATGTTGATGATGACAATCTTCAGTTGATAGGAATCAAGAATTGGAAGAGAAGCAGGAAGATATTTCTTATAAAACAAAATGGAGTTATAAATAAACAAAGAAACAATAGCGAAATCATAAAAATGACGATACTTAAAGCGAAAAGTAAATGTGGAACATAAATTCTTCCAAATTAAAATAAAGTACCGTAATTAGACGGAGAATAGGAATTGCAAGGAAATTTTTGAAAACATGTCAGAAGCTTTAACATCAAAGAATATATATGCAGAAACAAGAAAAAGGGTTATGTAAATGTTACATACGGCCCATAATATTATATGATGCAGAATTATGAACATTGACGAAAATGTAATGAGACAAACTAGAAGCTTTTGAAATGTGGATATATAGAAGAATGTTAAGAATATCTTGGATAAAACATACGATTGATGAAGAAGTGCTGCAACTAGCAAATACAAAAACATCATTAGTCTCAACTGTGTTGCAAAAGGACGCTAGAGTACTTCGGTTACGTAGTAAGAGTACAGAGTATTCAACAAAGATTATTACTAGGGGAAAGATAAATGGCAAACGCTTAGGGGAAGACGTAGAACAAATTGGTTTGTTAATATCAAGGACTGGACTAAAATATCATATGGTGAATGAGTGAGATTGACAGAGTAAAGACTCGAATGGAGTTGCTTGATATTCAACTTGCTGAGGGCAGACAAGGCCTAATGAAATGTATCATTATTATTATTATTATTATTATTATTATTATTATTATTATTATGAGTAGTAGTAGTAGTAGTAGTAGTAGTAGTAGTAGTAGGAGGAGGAGGAGGAGGAGGAGGAGGAGGAGGAAATAAGACAAGATAGAAAATGCTAAAATAATTTTATCATGGAGAACATTTTAGTACCGATTTCGGTCTTCGCGACAAAAAACAAATTGACCGTCCCGAAATACAACAATATATATACACACATATATATATATATAACGCATTTATTGGGAGTTATGTGTATGGATTAGAACAGTTTGATTCAAACTCCATGGTACTCTGAGTTTCAACCGTGTCTCCAGTCTTTGACCATTGCGTCTGGTATATAGATAGATAGATAGATAGATAGATAGATAGATAGATAGATAGATAGATAGATAGATAGATAGATAGATAGATCGCTGTATCGGCCAGATTGTCGTATGATGTCATACCTTAATGGACACAATGTGTTCCTTCGTTTTGTTGTAGCTTTCGTATAGTGATATCCTTCTGGCTAGCGGGCGGGCGGGCAGGCTAAAACCGCACTGAACAGACTGGAGCAATAGGAATTGAAATATTTTGCTCAAGACTACGACATACTGTTGGTCTGGTGTTCGAAACTATTATCTTGTAATCGCGTGCACAAACATCGTAATAATGAAGTCACGCGCCTTCACACACCTATACACACACAAACACAGACACAGACACACAAACGTACACAGACACACAACACAGACACAGACACACAGACACACAAACGTACTCACACAGAGGCACCCTCACGCACACGAACACACACACACACACACACACAAACGGACACCTCAAACACAAACATACACAAACAGACACATCACACACACTTACGCACACAGACACTCACACATACACACTCATACTCACACAGACACACACCGACACACACACACGCACACACATATACTTTTTTAATTGTGGATTAACAGTGCTACCAATGGTTTCATACGGTTACACTTCATCACATCGTCCACTACCATTATCGAAAGAAAAAAGAAAGACACATTCGACAATATATTTACGCATATGCACAAAAAACAACAAAAAAACAAAACGAAAAGAAGCCAAAATAAATACGATGCGATATTCACGAGTGTATATCGCCTTTGATGAGATATCAGCTCAATCGCGTCTAACTTGGAGCTAAACAGAAGCAGCGACAACAATAACA